>NC_090652.1:222746112-222937528 GCF_040937935.1 Hyperolius riggenbachi | reverse complement strand
AAAAAAAAAAGTCACTTGTATATGGCCTGTTTTAGCCAAATAAATCTAGGGTGCCACATTTCTATACACTGGGTCGTCTATAGAGGACAAGGAAAACTGTCACTGGGTCCACTTTAAGCACACCAGAAGTGAGAGGGATGTGGAGGCTGCCATAATTTTAGGGGGGGGCAATGCAAATTGCCTGGCTGTCGCCCCAATGCCTCCAATGCTTCTAAACAAGCATGCAGATCAGGCGTTTCTGGATTAGCTGCATGCTTGTTTCAGTCACTATTACAGCCAAAGAGATCAGCAGAATAGCCAGGCAACTGGTATGGTTTAAAAAGAAATAAAGTCCAATCTACATGATACGATTCGATTTGCCATTGCAAAACAATGGCAAATCGAATTGAATCCCAATCGGACATTTCGGATCCCAGTCGGATTTAATCGGATCGTAAATAGAATCGTAATTGAATCGCACAATCGTATTGTGTAGATGGGGCTTAAATATGGCAGCTTCTATATCCCTCTCAGGTCAGGTGTCCTTTAAGGTTTACAGTGACCTTTGCATTTAAAGACATACACTAGGAACTGCAAATGATTAAACCACCACATTTATCTTGCTTTCCTGCTCAAGACCCGATTCACTAAAGCAACAATCCATTATGCCAAGCCACAAGTAAGCAACTATTCATTTCCAAACACAAAAATAAACACATTCCTGTATGTGTGCCAGTGTTGCCCAACACAGAGGCATGTAGGACTTATTCCGCTGCTCCCCTCACACTGCAACTGATTCTAAAATAACCAAGAAAATCCTGCATGCAACATTGTGGGCTCAGCCATACTCTGTGTGAACGGCCCCAATAACAGCTTTGTTAAATGTGATTGTGGTCTGTCATATTCCACTATAGCATCAATCTCTGCTAGCAAATGATTAATATTCCACTGCGCTGCACACAAGCTAGCATTGTTATAATGTTAAACAAGGATTTGCCTAATTGAGTGATAAACAGCAGGAAGGCCTTGAGTAATTATATTTTCATTTCTACAGCGAGCCAATAAGGGAATACAGTCAATGTAGCATCTGAAATGGGCTAAGGAAGAACAGAAAGAAAGTGTGAATAGCACATTACTTTGATACTTCTGTAACAGGTCTACATCGATGGTGGCGTTTGACCCAATAAAGTTCTGGATTCAAAGTATGGAAGCCACCTCTGCCTTTACTGTATTCACAGCTCAGTTGCATGGTTCTACTCACTGCTACATAAGATACTACCCTATGGAGAGGGAAGGCTCTGGCTGTCAGAGCCTTGAACCCTCTTCTCTCTGTGTCCTCGTTACAGTGCGGTCCCTGTTCAAATTTACCTCCTCCAGGAGCCCTCCGAAGCACACATCCATGAGCGCTTCAGAAGACAAGCAGCTCCACACTGCCCATGTGCAAGTGCGTGCTTGCCGAGCACTGAGCTGCCCATCTTCTGAAGCACTCTGGGCACGAGTGCTTTTGAGACCTTTAAGCCTCATCTACACGCGTAGGATGAGGTGGCGATCCGGCGGCTCGATTAGCCGCCAGATCGCCTCTTCCACGTCCCCGCTCTGGATTCGATACCGGCTCGTCCCCGCGCCGCTTATCTTCCGCTCGATTCCCTGCCATTGTCCCCTAGCGGGGAACGAGCAGGGGATCGGCGGTGGGGAGATCAGTCCTGTCGGATCTTATCAATCGAGCCGCATCAGCGGCTCGATTGATAAGCCACATCGCCGCCTCATCTACGCGTGTAGATGAGGCTTTAGGGCTTGTTCACAATAGAGGCGCTTTGTGATTTTTAAAGGATACCCGAAGTGACATGTGACAGGATGAGATAGACAGATAGTTCGTTTCCAATCCGCTCAAAGCGTTGCACGCACCATTTTTGAGGTGATTTTGCCTCAATGGAAGGTATAGGGAAAATAAAAATGCAAAAACGCGCATATCAAAACCAAACCAACGCAATGTGAACAAGGCCTAAAAGAACCCCCAAAGGATTATTTGACCATTTGGCTGAATATCTACAATGAAGGGTGAGAGAGCTGGAATGAGGACACCGAGAGAGGACAGGAAAGGCTCTGTAGAATCCAGAGCCTTCCCCATCCATAGGCGAGCATTTTTTTTCTTCTTCTTTACTTCACTTTCACTTTAAGGTTAACAGATAAAAACTTAGGTTAGCAAAAACAGCCATGTCTGCAACAAATGACTGTCAGAACAGCAAACCAGGTGGATTGCTTGACTTCCACTTTTTGTACAATTAAAAATCAGCAAGAAAGTTCCTTTTTGACAGGACCCCCCTCTTATGAAAATGTTCATACTGCTGCATCCCACTACTTGGGCAAACATCTAACTTAAGTTTGATCCCCTTAACTACAAATACCTACAGCTGGCCTGTAGATGTGCTGATAGACTCGCAAAAGATTAAGGCTACTTACACAGTAGGACGTTGCGTTTGAGGAGACGTTAAGCTCGCACAACGCAGCCCTAATGCAACGCATATACCACTTTCACAGTGCGACGTTAAAGTCACCGCTAGAAAATGTATTTACTATGGAACGAACTGCGTATTCGGAACAAAAAAAAAAAATAAATAAAAAAAAAAAAAAACATTACTCAGCATGTGCAACACAAGTAACGCAGCAGATTCATTGCTAAACGCACAGCATGCAGCACTTTCTAATAACGCTACACACTAACGCAACGTGTGCACTGTGAATGTCACAGACTTTGCACTGCTGTGCGTTACTCTGCGTTAAAATATTTTATAACGTGCGACTTTAACATCGCCCTGTGAAAGAGGCCTAAAAGCCTGGGGGTAACTAAGGCAGAATCAGCGTCCAGTGACCATCAAAGGCACAAGATTCTGTTTACTACCAGATCTACTGAAAATCACAGGCAACATATCAACACATAGGTTACTTTGAAAGACAAAACTTGCCGAGTTGTGTTGCTGTAACAAGACTGCTACAAAAGACAAACTTACTTGTGGTAACGTCTTTTCCAGGAGTCGGAAGGACAGCAACCCTGAGACTTGTCTCCTTCCATTTTAGATTGGACAGGACGCTAGTTAAAAAATTAACATAATGAGATTAGGCAGGAACAGGCAGCATATATAAGACAGCATTCCCTTACCCTCCTCAGTAATAAAAAAGACTCCACACAGAATGATGCTTCAACAAATTTCTTTTATTCGGGTGGGTAGCAAGGGTGCTGTCCTTCCGACTCCTGGAAAAGACGTTACCACAAGTAAGTTTGTCTTTCCAGGACGTCTCAGGACAGCAACCCTGAGAAGATAAACAAGAAACTTTATTAGGGAGGGATAACAGCCTGCAACACACGTCTACCAAAACATAAATCAGAATTGGATGATAAGTCCAGTCTATAATGTTTAACGAACGTATTGTGGCTTGACCAGGTAGCCGCTTTACATATCTGCTCTATAGTAGCTCCTGCCCTCTCTGCCCATGATGTTGCCACAGCTCTGGTTGAATGTGCTTTCACTGGTCCAGATAATTGCTTTCCCTGTTGGATATAGGATAATGCAATGGCCTGTCTGATCCATCTTGCTATGGATGATTTAGAGGCCTGTCTGCCACGGCCTTTACCAGCAAAGAGAATCAACAAAGCGTTGGATTTCCTCCAAGATTTAGATTGTTGAATGTACTGTATTAAACACCTCCTCACATCGAGACAGTGCATCTTTTCCTCTTTCTGATTTGATGGGTTACTACAGAAGGTTGGTAATAGAATCTCCTGAGATGTATGAAATTTGGATACAATCTTGGGTAGAAAAGAGATATCTAGGCGAAGAGTTACTCTGTCTTCTGAAATGGTACAGTATGGTTCATTGACTGATAACGCCTGTAATTCTCCCACTCTTCGTGCAGAAGTTATGGCTAGAAGAAAAGCCATTTTCAAGGTGAGATGTTTCTCTGAGATTTCCGAGATTGGTTCGAAAGGAGCTTCACATAGAGCCTGCAAAACTGTGTTCAAGTCCCAAGTAGGTACTTTTATCTGTACTGCAGGTCTTAGTCTTTTTAGTGCCCTAAAAAAACGGACAACGTATTCCTCCTCCGCCAATCTTCTCTCTAAGAATACACTCAATGCCGCGGTCTGAACCTTCAGAGTACTAGAGCTCAGGCCTTTTTGGAATCCCTCCTGCAAGAATTCCAGCACTGAAGAAGAGAGGACTGGATCTTTAGATGTAGATGTACACCAGTTGCTATAGGTATTCCATGCTTTAGCGTAAATCTGTCTTGTCACTTTCTTCCTGCTCTGGATAAGTGTCTCCGACAACCTGTTAGAGAATCCTTTCCTCTTTAATAGTTGCCACTCAGGCTCCAGGCAGAAAGGTGAAGGATTCCTGGATTGTGATGCAGAACCGGACCCTGGCTCAACAAGTCCGGTCGATCCGGCAGGATCAGATGATCTGAGGCTAAACTTTGTAGCAGAGCAAACCAGGATCTCTTGGGCCAAAATGGTACTACCAAGATTGCTTGGGCCTGGTCTCGTTGAATCTTGCTCAGTACCTTTGAAATCAGTCCCAAGGGAGGAAAAAGGTAAAGATGATGCTTGTTCCAATTGACTGAAAAGGCGTCCAGGACCCAGGGATTGTCCTGTGGACACAGGGAGGCAAATCGAGGACATTTGGCATTGTTCCTTCTTGCGAACATGTCCACCTCTGGTGTTCCCCATCGCTGAGAGATCTGCCTGAATACTTGGTCGTTTAGAGACCATTCGTCTTGATAGATCATCTTTCGGCTTAGATAATCTGCAACGCAATTTAGAGCCCCCTTCAGATGAACCGCTTTCAAGGACTTTAAATTCTTTTCCGCCCAGCAAAGAATCTTCGAGGTTAGACTCCACAAAGATCTGCTCCTTGTCCCCCCTTGACGGTTGAGGTAGGCCACTACCGTGTTGTTGTCTGTCCTGATTACAACATGATGTTGATGTATAAGTAGGGAGAAGGTCTGAAGAGCTTCCCAAACAGCCCGTAGTTCTCTGTAGTTTGATGATCTGCTCTGAATTAGTGTAGACCAATGACCCTGAGCCGGTAGTTGCTCCAGATAAGCTCCCCATCCCCAGGAACTCGCGTCTGTTGTGATCAGAGACTGCTGAGGGAATTCCCAGAGATTCCCTGCATTCAGATGTTCCTGATCTGACCACCAGTCTAGAGACTGTTTCACTCTCCAGGGAATTGTCACTCTCTTGTCCAAAGACTTCAGGCTTCTGTCCCATTTCGATAGTATCCAGTTCTGTAAGGTTCTGGAATGCAACTGACCCCATTGTATCGCTGGGAAGGATGCTGTCATGGTACCCAATACAGCCATAGCCTTTCTCAGAGTGATGGAGACTGAACTCTGAAAAGAAAGAACAGAATTTAACATCAGCGAGGATTTCCGTGATGGTAGATACAGTCTTTTACTGACAGAACATATATCAAACCCCAAGAATTCCATGTATTGTCTGGGTAGTAGGGATGACTTCTCCCAATTAATCAACCACCCCAAACTGATAAGGAAGTCAATAGTCAACTCCACTTGGAGATTTACTGAATCAAAAGATGGACCCCAGATAAGTAAGTCATCCAAATAAGCAATCACTTGCACAGATCTAAGCCTAAGCACTGCCAAGACTTCTGCCATAACTTTCGTAAAGAGCCAAGGAGCAGATGAAATACCAAAAGGGAGAGAATTAAATTGAAAATGTCTTACCTCTCCTTGAAACACCACTGCAAACCTCAGGTAGCACTGGGATTCTAGATGAATAGGCAGATGGAGATAGGCGTCTTTTAGATCCAGGGATGCTAGAAAGCAATTTTCCTGCAGAAGATTTATGACTGAGCGGATGTTGTCCATCCGGAATTTTCTGTATCGGACTGCTTTGTTTAAATGTTTCAAGTTGAGGATGAATCGATAACTTCCTTGTGGCTTCTTTACTAGGAACACCGGGGAGTAAAAACCTTGACCCTCCTGACATTTGGGAACCTGTCGGATGACCCTCTTGGATAACAGTGATCCTACCTCTGTCTGTAGGACCTGATTTTGAACCTGATCTCTTGGAGGGGGAGTTACGAAAAATTGGCTTGGTGGAGGGTATGAAAACTCTATCTTGTACCCCTGGAGAATGATGTTTAATAGCCATCTGTTGTGAAAAAGTTCCTGCCAGTGTTCGAAAAAGTGAGATACCCTGCCTCCCACCGGAATCCTGGCGTCATTGTTTAGGCTGTTGGTTGGCCGGGGTATAGGGTATGCCGGGCTTTGCACGGTGAGATCTATTGGGGGGCCATCTCCTTCTGGGAGCTGATCTATTCTCTGTCTCCGTTTTGCCCTGGTCACGAAAGGAACGGTTTGCCCGAAAGTTACGTCTTCTAACGGGAAAGTTCTTTTTCCTGTCTGAGGATCTTTCTAAAATCTCGTCTAGCTTAGAACCAAAGAGGAGGTTGCCCTCACAGGGAACTCCACATAGCTTCGATTTTGATGATGTGTCTCCCTGCCAGGTTTTGACCCAAATGCCTCGTCTGGCTGTGTTCACTAAAGCAGAAGCTCTGGCAGTAAGGCGGACTGAATCGTCTGCCGCATCAGTTAGGAAGTTAGTGGCATGCAGAATCTTAGGAAAGGAGTTAAGGATCTCTTCCCTAGGGGTTCCAGTAGCGATCTGGGTCTGTAATTCAGTCAACCAGATCTTTAAAGATCTAGAAACTGCAGTGGAGGCTACAGATGGTTTGAAATTCAAAGTGACCGCTTCCCACCCCCGTCTTAAAATGTTGTCCATTTTCTTATCTATGGGATCTCTCAGGTTGCCAAAATCTTCAAACTGAAGCTCAGACCTTCTAGAGACTCTGGACAAGGCTGGATCTAGTTTTGGAGAGTGACCCCAGAATTTCTGATCTTCCGGGCTATAGGGATATCTTTTTGTCAGGGATTTAGGCCAAAAAGCCCTCTTTTCCGGATTATCCCACTCTTTCTTTATAATGTCTTTTAGACTGGAATGAACAGGGATAAAAGATGACTGTGTATCTGAAAGACTTTCGTACATCTGGTCTAGAGGTGACAAAGACTTTTGTTCTTTAGTAATACCCATTGCACAATGCATTGCCATTTTTACTCTCGGATGCATCAATTTCTGATTGGGGTAATTCTTCAAGGGAGGAAATGTCTATTTCACCTTCTGACCCCTCTGACCTTTCTGAGTCTATCTCAATCCTCCTTCTCTTAGGTGGTCTGATAGGGGACTGGGAAGTACCAGCAATAGGGGCATCGGAAGGTAGAGTAACAGGAGGTGTACTCGGGGGCACATCAGGATTTATGGCTGATCTCTTAATCTCCTGAATAGCTGATGACATCTCTGATCTCATCCAACCCATAAGGTCTTTTAACAGAGTGGGTGACTCGTCCTTAACCACCTTTTCCGTGCAAGACTGACACAGATGCTTAGCTGAGTCCGGCATACGAGTATTGCATACTGCACACTTCTTTGACTTAGGTACAGACTTAGTTTCAGAAGTAGTCGTTTTATCAGGCTTATCAGTTTTATCAGACTTGGTAGGCCTATCCTGTTTGTGCCTTGAATCCGACTTTACATTCTTTGGCTGAAAAACACAGACAAAGGAAATAGCTAAAGCCTGAACCTCCCTCAAACAATGAATATACACACAATTCAGGTATTAAGTCAAATAACCAATGTGACACATACCAGAGAGGGAGTGGAGCTTGTCTCCTCAGAGCCCTGGGAGCAAGAGCCTGCGGGTGTTTCCATGGTCAGCCTAATAGAAAAAATGACCATGATGCCATCTTAAATAGCACTCTGTGGTGCTCCGCCCAAACTCAGGTTATGCACCTGAGGTCTTTTACCTGATCCGCGCCGTTTCCGCCTTGATTCGGAGCCCTAGCTCTATAGCGGTGAATGGCCGCTGCAGCGCACGCCAGGCTGACTTCCTCTCAGCCGATCACATGACTCCGTCATGTGATGCGTGCGTCCTTCCGGCGGAAGTCCGTCTACGGAAGACCTCCAGTCTTCAGCGCGTCTGCGCACAATGCAGGGAGAGGCAGATGCGTGCGGCCAGCGTCCGCGCATGGCTCCAACTGACCAGCGCAAGTCGGAAAGCGTGGCAGCCGCGGCTCCTGAAGTTCCCTCATGGGTAGCCAGCCCCTCCAGCGAACCAGCATCCTGCTGGACAGGAAAACAACTGAGGAGGGTAAGGGAATGCTGTCTTATATATGCTGCCTGTTCCTGCCTAATCTCATTATGTTAATTTTTTAACTAGCGTCCTGTCCAATCTAAAATGGAAGGAGACAAGTCTCAGGGTTGCTGTCCTGAGACGTCCTGGAAAGTTTGTTTATGTATCATAATCCTATGGAGGACGTCACAAGACACGTTGGCCTGCTGCACGGTCTGGCTGATATTTTGGCAACCATCCTAGATGGGGGGGGGGGGGGGGGGGGACATCCAACAAGTCATGAATTCAAAATGCACAGTGGGCACATAATGTCGCAGTTAGTCTTCAAGGTCACACCGTGCCTATCGCTTTTCATTTACAGTAAAAACCATCAATAAGAAAACCCTTCCAAGCTTAAAAAGAAAACCTGAACTGAACATTAAGAGTCAAAATAAACATACACAGGTCATACTTACCTCCTGTGTAGTCTACTATTTAATCTCTTTCTCCTTGCCTGCGTCCTGTTTGTCCACTGTGATCAAGGGAATTTTCCGTCCTCCATTTTGAAAATGGCCATTACCCATAACAGCTTTCTGGTCAGCACACAGTTAAACTGTAACATCGCCCACTTGAGCCATAGGGAAACAGGCATTACCTGGTACATCAGTTGTCCCCTCAGCTGCAACTGATATATTTCAGATCTGACAAAATGTTGTCAGAACTGGAAGGGATTATTGTCAGAAGAAAATGGTAAGCTTCTGAGAGGAACTGATGGCAAGGTAACTATTTAAGGTTCATTTGAAGTTACCTCATGTGTTTATTTTAAATATTTTTACTCAGTACAGGTTCTCTTTAAACTCCAGTTATACATGCTCAGTTTGAAAATGAAGTGTGATAACAGTTGCCACAGTATGCTCAACCTCAACAAAAACAGCTCACTAAACACCAGCGATTCTGGATGTGTGCTTAAAGGAGTACTATCGATTGAAACGACTTTTTTTTTAATACTGTATATTAGTGTACACATTACCACTAGTGCTAGGGGCACTTTATTTATTCACCCAGGTCTCTCTCTCACTATCCCTGCTTAAAAATTCATTTCTCACACAGCTCATAGTAGTTTGGGTCACCCTGAGCTGCTTGGTTACTCTGCCACACAGCTCACAAATATATTTCACTGTGTCACTCACAGCATGCAGGAGACATGAGGAGAAATAGGCTGATCTGAGGTGGTAACAGGTAACTAAATGAGCTGTAATATTGCTGGAATATAACTAGCTATAAACAATAGTCTGTGTTTACACTCAGTCTGGCTGCTGCTTGAGGTGATTCACTCCAGGCTGCATCCACTTTACAAGCTGCTGAGAGGGGCAGACCACTGTTTACAATTAGCATTATTAGTATCTTTATCAGTCAAGAGAAGCAAAGATAATAAACACACATTGCTAGAATCTTTAACCCCTTACCACCATATCAATAAGATTCTTTCAGCAAGGTGATAATTAAACTATAAACTGAGGAGTTGATAGCAACTCCCCTGTGCAGACATGGGCTTAGCCCTCTGGGAGCCCTCAGCATATAGATACATTTGTATCAAACACTGACGGCCAAAACTGACGGAGGATTTTACAGCTGAGAGGAACAGCTGTGTGAGGAATCAAATTGCTCCTAGTACTTGTCCTAATGTGTGCTACAACATACAGCATTTAAAAATAAATGCATACATCGATAGTATTCCTTTAAGAAATGATTTGCATATTCAGGAGTGATGCAAGATGGGAACCACTCTCACATAAGGGCTGGGACCCACTAGGTGCACTTTGGCAGCGCATGCCGTTCAGCAAAGCTCTTTGCCAGTGAATCCTGACATGGATGGTCGCACTAGCAACGTTGCCATTGTGGCTTGCAGCATTTTAATAGCTAATGCATTTGTATCTACAGTAACCCAAATAGTGATCGCTCTGGGAAATCGCAGCACTTCCATGAATACGCAAATTCTGCAAATCACCCTTAGTGGGTGCCAGCTGAATTATTGCAAACACCTTCTGGTTTTTAAAGTGGATCCAAGCAGAGCCGGGACAAGGTCCTCCAGCACCCAAGGCTGAGACACCAAAATGCGCCCCCCCATCCCTCCCACCCCAGCTGTCACACACTGATTGCTATTAGACTAAGAGGGCCACAGGGCCCACAACCTCCCCAACACCTTAATATCTAGTTATCTGGCTTGCAGTCACTGCTATGTATCCCCTTTTCCTATTTCTTTCTGCTTAAAACACAATTAGGAATGATAGCTGAATGAATTCTGCGCCCCCTCCTACACTGCGCCCTGAGGCTGGAGCCTCTCCAGCCTATGCCTCGGCCCGGCCCTGGATCCAAGATGAACTTTTACTCGTTGTATAATTGTACTCCTTACATATAGTTTATAGGGCATTCCTCAAGCTAAATACTTTTTTTGTTTGTTTTAATACCCCAATTCCCTATAAACTAAACAAGCCTCGTCCACAGCTCCTCCAGCGCCTAGGCATTCTGATTCCCATGTAACAAGTGCTCATGGGAGCAGTCTGGGGAGGAGGAGGTTTTCCCAAAGGAGGTATTACCAGCCTGAGATTTCAGAGGCACGGGGAGGAGAGAGAGGAGTGGAATTTTCACAGGCTGAGGGGAGGAGATGCAGAGCAGCTTGCCTGTGTGATGACAAGCAGAATATGGCTGCTCATTTGATCACAGGAAGAAATAATTATATATACACTGTTGAAGCTGTTTGCAGCTAGATTTGCTGTGTAAAACTATCTAAACTTGAGATAAGATATATAGACAAGTTACTTGTTATAGTTAGTTTTTCATCTCGGATCCACTTTCAGGCGGCATCACTTTATAGTATGAGGGCTTTCCAGTCTTTTCTTAGCCCCTTATACTCTCACAGTGGTTCTGGGTCACCATGAGCTCTGGGTATTCTGTAACAAAAGTCCCTCACAATCTATGAGCAAGCCCCACCCACTACTATAAATCTTGGTGACAGCAAAGCCCAGGTTAAAATTACAGCAGAAAAATTCTGTACATATCACAGAGCTTCACTTATATTCTGCTCTGCAATAGCAGACCTTAACCTACACACAAACAAAAATTCAAACTTCTGTGTATATTACTGTGTTCCCCCCAAAATAAGACAGTCATATTAATTTTTCCTTTAATATATGTGCTAGGGCTCATTTTCGGGTAGGTGTCATATTTTGTGGGGGTAACAAGATCCCCCTGTATATATATAGTTAGACCCCCCTTATATAGCCAGTGTATATATTCAGACTCCCCCCCCCCCCCCCCCTATAGACAGTGTATATAGCTAGGCCCCCCTGTACAGCCAGTTTATATATAGTCAGACCCCCCCCCCCTCCCCTGAATAGCCAGTGTATATAGTCAGACATCTCCCCCCATGCTCACCTGCTGGCTCAGCCACCCACCTACTGTAATCTGCTCCTGCTCCCCACCTTAAGGTCTGGATCCTCCTGCAGTTCATGCCGGCATAGCGGCGTGGATACCAGCGGAGACTTGTGGTGAAAGCAGCTGTGGTAATAGATCCAGTAACATAGCTGACAGGAAGTAAACAGAGTTCACTTCCTGTATAGGGTGGCGCTGTTAATGGATACATTACTGTAGCTGCTTTCTCAGCAAGTCTCCGCTGATGTGCGCATCGCTATGCAGGGGGATCCGGACTTAAAGGTGGGGAGGTCTTCCACTAGGTCTTAATTGGGGGGGGGGGGGGTCTTATTTCAGGGGAAAGACTAGTTGTACTGTGAGAAAGACCAGTATTTTTTTTTATTATTATTATTATTGCAGAAAACACATTTTCCTTATCGTGGTGGGGACACATACAGTGATTTTTTTTTTTTTTTTCTTTATGTAAAAGGTCAGGGATTTAAAGATTATAGTAGGTGTCAGGATGTGTGCCATAAAATACGGTTACAATGACTAGTAATTGTTATGTTAAGACACAATCATTATTAAATACGTTGACAAATAGTTAAATTGCTTCAGAAGTAGCGTGTGTGTGGAGGATCTTAGAAAGCTGAGAGATCAACCTAATCCACTCATCAAAAGAGAAAGCATGACATACCCTCCCATTACCTCCCAGAATCCCACACGGCCAGGACAAGTGACACTGCTCCTCAATATTAGCACAATACAGCAATGTCTTCATATAAGCAGGCCATTCCCTCTGTCACTACAACATGCAGCTCATATACAACAGGGAAGGTGAGGGGTGCTTTATGTAAAGCCATGAGGAGTATACATCTGCTATGAGACCAGACCTTTCTTGAACCATGAAACCACTTCCAACTCATTCCTGGGAAAATGCAGTGCATTAATCAAGGTAGCCAGAAGAAAGGAAATTCCAGTTTAGTGAGTGAGCTACATTGTAAATAAGGAAGGAGATTGAGGATTTATCCCAGATAAGAGGCATGAAAGACTTAATACATCTGCAGTGCCCCAAGGCTACAGTTGTGAAAAGCAAGCACTTTTTGAAAAAAAAAAAAAAAAAAAAGTAAAATGAACAAAAAACCTTAAGCCTCAACACAGCTGATTCTGACAACCATACAGCGGCTACTGTGTGTGTCACAGATGCAATTACTATAGCTGACAACCTTTCTTGTATTGCACAGAAAAGGAGATGAACATCCCATTTTCATCTGTAAAGGACAAGGGGAGGGGGAGGGGAGAGCGCACTCAGTAGACAATTTGAGAAGACTGGTTAGCCAACCGTGGAATAATCTCACCTGAGATTCTTGCCGATTAGCCCATATGGGTTGGTCGGCTGAAGAGCTTTTGTCCCACTCAGAACCAGGTCTTTCCAGCGATCTTCCTCCACAAGATGTACTGGCACATGTGCTTCTCTGTCCACTGAACTTCAGTCCTGGATCAGATGCATTTCTACTCCGAGCAGATGCTACCTACCGCTATAGGCGGCCGCATTTATGCATAGGAGTGTCTGCACAGAGGTGTCTTGGATGTGCAGGAGGGATCAGGTTTGTGCCTATAATACTCCACGCAGCTCTGTATGCTTTACACTTGTAAGCCACAGGCTGCAGGAGCTCTTGGAGACAGGAACTGGCTGTTTGTGTGAGGAGTAATGGCTGAGAGAAACTCCACTCTGCGTGTCTTGCACAAGCAAGCAGCAGGCACCTGGAGGTAAGTTTGTGAGCTGACAGCGTTTAAAATATTGGCTAATTCAAACCCCGTGTCATGTGACAAAACCAGCCTGGCGGTATGGACGAGCTCAGCTCGTCCATCACCGCCGGAGGCTGCCGCTCAGGCCCTGCTGGGCCGATTTTCATCAAATAAAGAGCAGCACACGCAGCCGGCACTTTGCCAGCCGCGTGTGCTGCCTGATCGCCGCTGCTCTGCGGCGATCCGCCGCAAGCAGCGGCGAAAGAGGGTCCCCCCAGCCGCCTGAGCCCAGCGTAGCCGGAACAAAAAGTTCCGGCCAGCGCTAAGGGCTGGATCGGAGGCGGCTGACGTCAAGACGTCGGCTGACGTCCATGACGTCACTCCGCTAGTCGCTATGGCGACGATCTAAGCAAAACAAGGAAGGCCGCTCTTTGCGGCCTTCCTTGTTTATTCTGGGCGCCGGAGGCGATCGGAAGAACGCCTCCGGAGCGCCCTCTAGTGGGCTTTCATGCAGCCAACTTTCAGTTGGCTGCATGAAATAGTTTTTTTTTTTTATTTAAAAAAAAAACCCTCCCGCAGCTGTCCTGGCGATCTTAATAGAACGCCAGGGTGGTTAAGCATTTAAAACTTGTTACTTTGTAACCAATATTTTAGCCTGATGAAAGAGAGTTGAGCTCTCGGAAACGGGTTGCTGTTTATTAGAATACTTTTAACTACACTACATGGCAGCCACCTTGTATCCTTTCTACCACCTCCAGGTGCCTGCTGCTTGCTTGTGCAAGACACGCAGAGTGGAGTTTCTCTCAGCCATTACTCCTCACACAAACAGCCAGTTCCTGAGTAGGTTCCCCTTCCTACTCAGGAGAGGGACTCAAGCACTGGCTCCTCCGAAAGTCAACTTGTCGCTGGTCCTGCGCAAGTGCACCAGCAGCTTTCCCTTGGGCTCCAGCAGAAATGGCCAAGCCTGATGATCAGATCTGCTCTACTGTGCAAGGGCAAGCTGTCTGAGCCTACTCAGTACAGCAGAACCGATTGGGCTCAGCTATTTCAGCCTGAGCGGAATGTCACCAGTACCTCTGCGCATGCAGTAGAAATACTATTGTTGCTGTTGACTCAAGGGTTCCAGCGCTGGAATAAGATTCTGCCAGGATGAGGAAAGCCCAATTAGGATCCAGAGGTTTCCTCTCCTGAGGCAAGTCTTTTTGTTTAAAATTAGATTAAAAAAAATAAATAAAATTCAAAATCAAGTTTCAGCCAAAAAGCCTTTTTCAGACCATCTTTGTAGACTGCAGACATAGCTTAAAGAGAGTCTGAAGCGAGAATAAATCTCGCTTCAGACCTCATAGATAGCAGGGGCACGAATGCCCCTGCTAAAACGCTGCTATCCCGCGGCTTAACGGGGGTCCCTGACCCCCCAAATCCGCTCCGTACAGCAGGGGAGCGCTTCCTGGTTGGGGCAGGGCTAACTGCCGCAGCCCTGCCCCACACGCGTCTGTCAGCGCGTATCTCCGCCTCTCCCCCGCCCCTCTCAGTCTTCCTTCACTGAGAGGGGCGGGGGAGAGGCGGCGATGCGCCGCTGACAGACGCGACTGGAGGCAGGGCTGCAGCCGTTAGCCCTGCCTCCAGGAAGCCATAAATCACGACCAAATCTGCGACCAAGTGTTGCAGTGGTCGCTTTGGGGGTGAAGGGACCCCCGTTAAGCCGCGCTATAGCGGAGGTTTAGCAGGGGCACACATGCCCCTGCTAACTATGAGCTCTGAAGAGAAATTTATTCTCGCTTCAGAGTCTCTTTAAAATGATGGTAGAAACAGATTGCGATCTCCTCTGAGGGACACTTGGCGACATGACTTTCTGAATGCACTGTGTAAAGTGCTGCAGAATATGTCAGCACTATATTAAATGTTTAATCTCACATAAGGTTTTGTGAAGGGGACCACTTATCACTTGAATGTGTCAGACTACACAGAAAGCAGGCTCACCGACTGATGCAATATGAATGCTGCACATTCTACCGAGACATCTCATTTTGCTTTTAGTTTGAGCATTTACTGGCATGGTCCTCATACAAATAGTTCTGTCATGTCTAGGAGTCCATTTATAAAGCCAGCAAAAAGGTCATGGCTTACTTTTGCCACAATATTTTCCTATTCATAAAGCATTCTGTCAGCTACAGCAGTCTGCAAGGCCCCGCCCCAAAAAGGTCTTTAAAGTGCACCCTAAATGAGGGATATGGAGATTGGCATATTAATTTCCGTAATACTAGTAGCCTGGCTGATCTTTGACTGCAGTAATGTCAGAATCACACACCTGAAACAAGCAGGTGGCTAATCCAGTCAGTTTGAATCGCTCTCTAAAAACGCTCACAAAACCGCTCTAGTGGGTTCCAGCCCTCACAGTAGTGTGACGCAACAGCTGCATTGTAGCGCTGCAATGTAAAAGCTATGTGACGTTCAGTGTGGCCGTTGCGGTGCATAGTGTGTTACTCAGGGCTGTGGAGTCTAAAATGAGGAGACGGAGCAATTTTGGGTATCTGGAGTCGGAGGTTTCATAAACTGGGGAGTTGGATGATTTTTTTGTACTGACTCCACAGCCCTGGTGTTACCAAAAGATATGTTAGCAGTGAAGCATACCCATCATTAACTATATGCGACGCAACTCGCGGATAACGTGCAGTTCAGCTTTCCCTTTGTATTTCTGCTTTTACAGGGAACATAAATGCCCACTGTGAACCAAGCCTGAAAAAAATAAAAATGTGCTTTAAGTGGATCTGAACTCAGAACAGAAGGAAAAACAGAGAAATGCACCCTATATGTATTTAGAGAGCCTGTCTAAACCACCACCCCCCTCCCCCCCCCCCAATCTGTGACTAATCACAGTGCAATTTGATCTCAGTTGTGTCAGCTGGCTGCCTCAGCAGATCAGCTAATTTGTAAACAGGATGTTGAACCTACTGTATGTCTGCTTCCATGAAAAAGCAGGAAGTAGACACTGCAGGATTTGTATCCGCTGTAACCAAGAAATGTTTTTCTTGTAACCACTTCAGCCCACCAGGTGTTTTCACCTTCAGGACGGAAACAAATTTTCCCTCGTCAGCACTCCTCCCATTCATTCGCCAATAACTATCACTACTCATCACACGTAAATGAACTATATCTTGTTTTTTTCGCCACAAATTAAGCTTTTTGTGAACGATAAATATTTTTGGCTCGTCGTACCGAACAGTGAATAGGGACACATTTCAACCAGAGCATCTCAACTCCCACCTAATGAATAAAGTCCAGAGCAACAATTCTGCTGCACTGTGAAAGCATAAAACACAGCTCATGGGATGCATAAAAGAAAGTATATGATCCACATCTGTGTAGAAGTGTTAACAGATGTAATGTACTGCACATGCAGAGTGTTCTTACAGAGGGTGATCTCAATTCAAGCCAGAGTTGTGTTCCAAGAGGGGGATATGTTTTTGTATTAAAAAGATAGCAGTTTCTGTAGTGATGTTTCACGAGCACAGTTTGATCCCTCACCAAGGGTGAATGAAATGAGAGATCTATGTATAGCCACCAGCATAGCACGGTCCCAGTTTTGGATAGCGTTGTGTTGTAGGAACATACATTGAATTCAAATGAGGAATTATTTAAACAAATTCCAACTGAGCCAATAGAAACTTTTTAATGAGACTTGATTTTACCTAAGGCCCAGCATACACCGATAGATGGTAAACAATCCACATCCACCTAATAACAGTTGACCAATATAGTAGACCAGTTTTCAGCAGAAATCTCATGCACCACTGTAGATGAAGGCTTCGTACTGCTCAATGCAGTAACAAGTAAAGGAATGGTGACCCTCCCCCACACATCTCTGTAGACAGAATGAACTTTCCCTGAGCGACAAAACAAACAGCAATGAAGGGGAGGGATTGCATGTTTGAAAGCACTTCATTCTCACTACTTTTTCAAGGTTTTATTTAAAGCAGACCCTAAAGGTCCGTCGTCACCTCCCACTGGGTGGGCGTTCCAGCGACAGTCCGGCGTGTGTACAGTCTGTCGGCGGACTGATACGGCTGTTACCGAGCAATCTGCCGGGCGGATCGCTCAGAAACAGCCGTATCAGTCTGCAGACAGGCTGTACACACGCCGGACTGTCGCTGAAACGCCCACCCAGCAGGAGGTGACGACGGACCAGTCGTTGCCTCCAGTCCGGCGTGTGTACGGACCTTTACTCAGAACTTCCTCTCTGCTCTAAAATATAAGCAACAGCATTAACAACCTTTAAAGAAAAACATTTGTTACAGCTGATATAAATCCTGCAATAAATCTGCATTATTTCTACCTCCGGCTTTCACGGAAGCAGTCATTAACATCCTGTGCTTTCAAATAAGCTTATCTGCTGAGGCAGTCAGGTGACACGGGGAACGATCAAGTTACAACTTGTGATTAGACACAGATGAAAAGGGGAATTAGACAGGCTAAACTCTTTAAATACATACTGGGTGCATTTCTCTATGTTTTCCACCTATCCTGAAAGAGTTGATCCACTTACAGAGAAACCGTGACCAAGAATTGAACTTCATCCCAATCAGTAGCTGATACCCCCTTTCCCATGAGAAATCTATTCCTTTTCACAAACTGATCATCAGGGAGCTTTGTATGGCGGATATTGTGGTGAAACCCCTCCCACAGTGTGATGTCAGGACCATGGTGCTGACAGTTTCCGGTCTGTGAACCTCATTGCATTGTGGGAAATAACAGCAGTTTACAGCTGGGTCCAGCTGCCAAAAAGCAAGTAGCATCTCCTTCCAGTGACATCACCTGCCAGCAGTAAAAATGTCACCATGTGATAAATGCCAGAATGTAAATCAGGGAGAGGAAAGATTTTACAATGGGAAACATTGACTAAATCATTTATACATAATTAAAGTAAAAATTAGGCACTTTTGTTCATGATTAATATTATCACTGGAGTTTCTCTCTAAGTATAGCAAATAGTGTATGGCCATCGTAACTCTGCGAATCACAGTGCAGATGTGCACAGGTCCAACACGCAAATCTGAGTCTTTGTAAGCTTAGTAAAGCAGTGTTCATAAAAAAAAAAAAAAGAAAAAAAAGAAAAACTCAACACTAAATTTCTGCAGCATTTAGCCATGTTCTCCATTTAACTGGTACCTACACACATTCTGCACCATTCATAGAAATTACAAGCCACCATCTCCTGCATTATCTCATTAAGCAGAAGAATCTATAGATTTTGCTAGGCATAGAGTGTACAATTTTGTGTAATAGATTAGACAATAGATTTGATCAGAACAAATTTATCAAAACTATGGCACTGCTGACCAATATCTCATTGAAAATGTCGGTCAAATGTAAGCTCCATACACACCAAGGGATTGCGGTTGCCTAGCAGAGACCGGACTTGATCCCTCAGGTGACAGCGCATTGCTGATGCTGTACAGATGCGTCGCTAGTCTCCAGGCTAGCAACACGTCTGGCGCTTGGGCAAGCAGTGCATGATAAAGAAGTTTACTGTGGGGTAGGTGAGTGGGGAGAACAATGCGCTTGCTTGGTCCAGTTCATGGCATCACGCAACATACTCAGCCGAGGCAGTCTTTACTGTCCACCAGGACTGCATTCATTCTAGCATGAGTACAAAGTTATAGATTGGGCATATAAGAATGATGCTGGCTGGAGGGCAGATGTGGAAAAAGTACACGATTGAAAGCTTCATAGTTTTCACTAGGCGATATAAAGCTGGCAACAGTAACAGAGATGGGATCAATACTAGACAGTTTCAGGTTTAATATCTACTGGTGGCACTCATCTAGTTATAGCTGCCTGGTTTTAAATGTAATTGCTTCACTAACTCATTTAAAGCGGTATCGTTACCATAAAAATCAAATTTCAACAGCAACTGGTCTGAGTGTATTAAGTGATAAAGATGCTAATCCTGCATTCAAAACATTTTCTGCTGTTATGATTTGGAGTTATCACATACTTAAGGAGCACTGGCCCTTTAGTAGTCGTGCCAAAGAATTGCATGCTGGGGGTTCTTTTTATCTATAATCTATTCCTCCTCTTCCCTTTATTTCCCTGTCTGCTGCTTATCTGAAACACGATCCCCTGCTCACTTGTGTTTACAAGCAAGGCTGAGGTGACTCAGCGATTGGAGGAGACAAGAAAAAAAGTAAAGGGCAGAAATGACATCACGAGTTAGCCTTAACTGTGGGCAAAAGACATGGCCCCCACCAGGAACAGAATTCTCATAATTTACTATATACCGTAACATTCACTGAAAGCAAAACGTGGACAGTATAATACATGTGTTATGTAAGTAGATCAAGTATTTATCTACTTGTGTTTATTTTCCTGGCATAGTAGGGCTGATCCTACTGCTTTAAACCAACAATAGTGATTCATCTGTCAGATTGCATTATTTATTCTTTCCAGTACAATGAACAGTGTAACTGAGGACTTGTGTAGATTAAAGGGAACTTGAAGTGAAAGGAATATGGAGGCTGCCATCTTCACAAAAGGCCAGTTGGCTGACTTAAGGTTCCTTTTAATTTATGGAACTAGACTGGTGAATCTGAGACAGTCTAAACTGCTTGGAACTAAGCAGCTGTCATCTTGAAGTGCACAGTGACTGGATTGCTATGACGCAGCAGACAGGCAGCTCTTCCCTGAGAGACCTTGATGTGAGGCCTTCTGTCAGTTGTCTATAAACTAAACCTTCAAGTCTGCTCACACCCCAGAAGACTGTTCTGCCGAGAATGTAAAATCCAAACATCGATGACAATCAGCTGTGGAGATCAAAAATGACTGATTGTCTATTAGAACGTAAAAGTAAAGGAAAAAGGGGATTTGGAGGGCATATGTCACATATCACAAAAATCAATAATAAAGTGAAAAAATACAAAATGTATTATTTTATTATAATCGAACATATTAAAAAACACCAATATAAACTGCCAGGAGGCCTCACTCAGCAACCATCCAAACACACCACTGCCTAAGATTACCTAATGTGATCAGGGATCCCAAGACATCCTGTCAAAACTAAGCCTAGGCAAACGTGATGTGTCGTGGAGAAAAACAGTTAGATTGTCGCAATCAGCAAGCCAGCACAAGTAAATGGAGCAGGATAGGTCTGTGTGTCCAGCAAAGGCCAAAAAGCTGATGCAGCATCCGCAAACAAGCAGTTCAATGAAATGGCATAGCAAGCATAGATGGATCAGATGAAAGTTGCAGCAGGCACAGTTCAAGCATGTAGCACAGAGCATAAGCCATATTATACCCAAACCTGATGCAGCAATGCGGAGTCCAGTTAGCTCCTAGAGGCTGCCAGGTCTCTCAACCCCATGTACTGGAGCCCAAGGCTGGGAGAGTAACCTGCAGTCAGTCAAAGATATCCAATCCGGTGTGCTGATGTAGCAGGCTGTGGTGATAAGACAAAGTCCCAGCCAAGGCAGAAGGCTAAAATGGCAGTTCACAATGTGAAATTGATATTCAGCTCATCATCCACTATAGGTTTGCCATGGAGGTGCCCCAGGCCATCAGGGGGTGGGTGTGGACGGTGGAAGGGCGGCAGGCCGCAAGGCAGAGGTGCTGTCACCACGCCGGCAGCCCTGAAATGTTTTTGCCGGGTCTACCGGCTTTTTCGAAGGAAGGCGTGGCTACAAATCATGCACTGCCCAGAGCCCCTTATGGAGCAGCGTCACCGGCCACGCCCACAGGCGTAACTACGCACGCGTCAAACCTCGCGTACGCATGCGCAATAACGTCCGCAACAGGCACACAGCTCAGCTTCACCCCCACCAGTGGCCCAATCACCGTGCCGGACACAGAAAGCCAGCATAAAGCGTGAAGTTGGCAAATCACAGATGAGGACAAAGTGGGGGCGGGAAAAGAGGGACTACAGGGCAGCGCATGAATACATGGGAAGTATTTGCAAAAATGTATATACAAATATCATAAATCAAAAGCATACAAACACATGCATACATAGATAATCCGAAAGTGCCGGCTGCTTACCTGGTAGCAGTGTTCCGGCGAGTCCTCCAGGACGGCCCTCCTGAGATTGTGTAGTCTCCCCTCCCAAATCGGAAACACCTGACAAGAATTAGAATAATAATTAGTATAAATCCCACCCCTCCACAATCTCCCCTCAGTTTAATGAAGAGAAACAACTAGTCCACCAACCACTACCATACCATTAATAGATATAATAGGGTCGGGAACTTAGGCGGCCGTCCTGGAGGACTCGCCGGAACACTGCTACCAGGTAAGCAGCCGGCACTTCCTCCCTACGTCCTCCAGGACGGCCCTCCTGAGATTTAGCGAGAAATTTTACCTCTAGGGTGGGATAACGGCTTGAAGAACCTTGCGGCCAAAGGCCTGATCCTGGCTTGAAAGAAGCTCCACTCTGTAGTGCTTGACAAAGGTCGAGTGGCTGGACCAGGTCGCGGCCCGACATATCTGCTCCAGAGAAGCTCCTGATCTCTCCGCCCAAGACGTTGATAAGGATCTTGTTGAGTGTGCCGTAATGTGGTCAGGTACCTTTAACTGAGCCTCTGAGTATGCTAGGGATATTAGCTGCTTAATCCATCTAGACACTGTTATTTTGGAAACCTGGCTTCCCCTCTTAGAACCACCAAATGATACAAAAAGGCTAGTGGAAGTTCTCCACTCTCTGGTTCTATCCAGATAAATCAAAACTGCCCTTCTAACATCCAAAGAGCTCAACCTCCTCTCCTTGTCATTCTGTGGATTAGCCACAAAGGATGGCAGTACAATATCCTGAGTCCTATGAAAGGACGTAGATACCTTGGGTAAGTATGACGGATCTAGCTTAAAGATAATCCTGTCAGTATGGACCACCATGTACGGATCTTTAATAGACAATGCCTGAATATCACCGACTCTACGAGCCGTAGTGATGGCCACCAAAAAAAACAACCTTAAGTGTAAGGAACTTTAACGGGACCGAATCCAAGGGTTCAAACCTGTCTGAGGTTAAAAAATCCAATACTAATGACAAATCCCATGGAGGAACCAGTTTCTGAGGGATCGGTTGAGAACGCTCTACTGACTTCAGAAAATTTTTAACATAAACATCGGCTGATAGTCGCCTAGAAAGAAAAACCGAAAGGGCCGACACCTGGGCCCTTAGGGTACTAACAGATAAGCCTAACTGCACCCCGTGCTGTAAAAATTCCAAAACTGAGATAATGTTATCTGACCTGGAAACATCCCTCTGTTTCCAAGCGGAGAAGGTGTACCAAACTTTGTTGTACTTTCTCCTAGTCGCTGGCTTCCTACAGGCCAGTAATGTTTTAACCACATCACTGGAAAATCCGTGATGCCTCAAAATCTGCTCCTCAGGATCCATGCGGTCAGATGTAAGACCTCTGGGCTCGGATGGACCTGGCCCTTCTGTAACAGCAGGTCCGGTCTGCATGGTAGATGCCAAGGGCCCCTGATCACAAGGGACTGAAGGAGAGGATACCAAGCTCTCCTCGGCCACCAAGGCGCGATCAGTAAGACCTCCGCATGTTCTGTCAGGATCTTCCTGAGAACCCTTGGAATCAACTTGAACGGTGGAAAAGCGTAAAGCAGTCCCTCTGGCCACGGAATCGACAGGCCATCTATTCTGTTTATTGAAACAGAAGGATCCAGGGTACAAAAATCTTTGACTTTTGCGTTCTCTGGATTGGCAAACAGGTCGAGAACCGGAGATCCCCAACTTTCTGTGATCTCCTGAAAAACATCGGGATTGAGTTCCCATTCTGACTCCTGTACCACGCCCCTGCTCAGAGAGTCTGCCTGTTTGTTGTGGATCCCCCGAACATGGACCGCTGATATCGACTCCAGGTTGGCTTCTGACCATGACATGATCTGTTCTGTCAGGCCCTGCAGGTCCGGAACACGAGTGCCCCCCTGCTTCCTGACATAACACACCGACACAAAGTTGTCCGAGAACACAAGGACTTCCGAGCCGGAGATTACCGGATGCAAGGCCTGTAATCCCAGAAGGATCGCCCTGAGTTCTCTGTAATTGGATGATTTGTGAGACATTTGTTCGTCCCATCGCCCCTGAGCCTGGTGACCCAAACAGTGGGCACCCCAACCCCAGGCGCTCGCGTCCGTATACAACTTTAATGGGATCTCCTGGTTCCATCTGCGACCCTGGTCTAGATTGATCAAATGATCCCACCAGAGAAGTGACTGTATAACCTGGTCGGGTAACATCACTCTCCTGTCTAAAGACCGGTGATCTCTGTCCCAATTCGCTAGGACCCAAGTCTGTAGGCCCCGAGAGTGGGCCTGGGCCCATTCTACTGCTGGAATGGCAGACGACATTAGCCCCAGGATTGATACTAACCTTCGAAGAGGAACCTGAGAATCCAATCTGATTCCCTGAATCTCTGACCTCAGCTTGTCTATCTTCTGCTTGGGTAGAAAGACACGTCTGACCGTCGTGTCCCAACTTAGCCCCAAAAAAATTAAGCTCTGAACCGGGTGTAACTGAGACTTTTCCATGCTCACTATCCAACCCAGACTGCTCAAGAGCTGGAGTGAAAAATTTAGCTCCCTCTGCAAGGCTTCTCGGGTCCCTGCCATAAAAAGGAAGTCGTCCAAGTAAGGCAGGACCCTTATATTGTGGAGATGTAAAAAGGACATCACCTCTGCCATAATCTTCGTAAAGATTCTTGGGGCCGACGAAATTCCGAACGGGAGAGCCTGATATTGAAAATGGCATATCGACTCCCCCGTCCGGACTGCAAATCTCAGATATTTCTGAAACAGCGGGTGTATCGGGACGTGGAGGTAAGCATCCTCCAGATCCACTGATGCCAGAAAATCCCCTGGAGATATGAGGTTGCGAACTGAGGCAATGCTCTCCATTCTGAACCTCTTCACTACAATGTAGGGATTCAAGGGTTTCAAATTCAATATCATTCGAAACTTCCCTGACTTCTTCTGGATTAAAAATACCCGCGAATAGAACCCCTTCCCCTGTTCCTGAGCTGGAACCGGTCGAATCACGTTCTTCTGCAGAAGAGAGGAAACCGAGTCCATAAGGGCCTCTGCCTTGATCTGGTCCCTGGGGATAGAAGTGACTATCACCCGGGAGGGAGGAGGAGATACAAATTCTATCTTGTAACCCAGCTGGATCAGAGATAGAATAAAGTCGTTCTTTGTTATCTTCTGCCACTCCGGAAAGAAGTGGAGAAGTCTCCCCCCCACCGGGATCTGGCTGTCACTTGGCGGACTTTGCAGTGGACGGGGCTGGCTGGGGTTTATTGAACAGGAATGGCCTGCCTCTGCCTGCATTATAGGTCCATTTCTTATTTTGTCTTTGCCCTCTATTCGGCTGGTCCTGCCTAAGAAAGGGCTTCCTGCTCTGAAAGGACCGCTTCCCGCTCTTATTCTTATCCGGGAATTTCCTGGCTCTATTGGAAGATCTTTCCAAAACCGAGTCCAAATCTCGTCCGAACAAAAGATCCCCCTGAAACGCCATTCCACATAGCTTCTGCTTGGAGGTAACATCTCCCTGCCACGTATTTAACCAAACGGCCCTTCGTGCTGAGTTAATTAAGGCCGCTGTCTTGGCGGCAGCTCTGAGGGATTCAGTTGCTGCGTCCGCCAGGAAGGCAATAGATTTGATGATAACCGGAAGGCTCTCTAGGATTCTAGCATGTGGAGTGCCCTCCTCCAGACGTTCCTGGAGCCCACGAACCCACTTATCCAAGTTCCGGGCTACACAAACCGAGGAAATGGCCGGTTTAAAAGAGAAGGACGTTGAATCCCACGCTCTTTTAAGCAGGGCCTCTGCCTTCCTATCCATCGGGTCCTTCAAGGTCCCCATATCTTCAAAGGATAAATCAGTATCCTTGGAACACTGAGAAAGAGGAGCATCTAACCGAGGACACTTGAACAATGATTCATGTTCCTCCATGTTAAAGGGAAAACGCCGTTTAAAAGATCTAGGGATAAAAAGCCTTCCCTCCGGATCCTTCCACTGAGCGGAAATAATACTCCTGACAGCTCTATGGACAGGAAAAACCCGACCTCCGCGATCCTCTAGTCCCCTATAAATATCATCTTGTGGAGTAGAGGATGGCCTGGGTTGTTCAATTTGTTCCGAATCATAAACTGCTTTCAGCAGCTCAGACGTGTCCTCAGCATTGAACAAATACCTAGGAACTGTAGCTGATGTATTACCTGAAGCGTCAGACTCAGCCAGCTCTCCCTCATCTGATGCCTCAGAAACGTCCGAAAACGGTGAGGGATTCTCAATACCAACGTTCTGGGGAACCTCCGTATCCACCCTCTGGGTACTAGGGAGTACAGGCAAGGATACACTCTGATCGATAGGGACAGAACCAGTCTGTGGAACCTGTAATTGGGAAGTTATTACAACAGGCTGGGCAGTAGATGATGCTGGTAAAGCTGCCGGAACCTGTGGAAGAGGGACCATCTGGACTGGACAAGGAGGTAGAGCTGCTCTAAATGCAGAAAATGTAGTAGCTAATTCCTGTTTCATTGATTTCATTAAATCTAACAATGCTACAGTAGTGCTCTCGGGTCTCGGAGAATGAGACTTTGATTTATTGTAACAATCAGTACATAAAGATTTAGAAGTTCCCTCAGGTAGCCTGCCCCCACATTTAGTACACTTATTAGATTTTCCTGAGCTCTTGACTGGCTTCTGTAAGAAAACAAACAAATCCAGGGAATGTTTTAGCTAGTAACAGACCGCACACTGTAGCATAATAAAACAGGAATGCAAGGAACCTTACCGGCTGCTGACCTGACTCCTCAGTGCCAGCCGGAGGCGTCTGCTTCGTCTCTGGAGAGGGCTCTGTTGGCTGCTGCATGGCCCCTGCAGAGTGTTGCTGCACTCAGTGCAAAACTTGCTGGCGTGCTGGGTGATCTGGCGTTCCTGCTTGCGGCTGTGCTGTGCGGAGATAGAGCTGTAACGCGTGGCCAGACTGCGTGCAAATGACCCCCGCTGGCACGCCGGAACCGCCCCTTTAATGTACGCGCACGCCGCCGCCTCTGCGCCATGCGGCGTGCCTCCGCGTCACTTCCGCCTCCAACTTCCGGAACTTCAATGCGGAAGAGGAGACGGCGTCACCCAGCCGCCATGCCGTCTAGGAGAGCAGTGGGATGGGAGAAATCCTACAACCTCCCCCACCCCCAAGTGGAGAAAAGGTCTGGCTGCCTAAAAAACCACCAGACGGGTCGCGCCCAGCGCTGACTCGTACCGCTCTCCAACGACATCCTTTCAATCCTCCTGCCTGGCCATCCTTAGACAAAGTAGGTGCCATCAGGCTCCCCTACCACCAGGACTCCGTAGGTGCTTCCGTGGTGAGTGTAGGAAACATACAAAAAACTGAGGGGAGATTGTGGAGGGGTGGGATTTATACTAATTATTATTCTAATTCTTGTCAGGTGTTTCCGATTTGGGAGGGGAGACTACACAATCTCAGGAGGGCCGTCCTGGAGGACGTAGGGAGGAAAAAATCTATATTAGCAGCTCAGAGTTGACAGGACCTATTGTGATCAAGAATTTAGTATAAAGCATGGACCATCAAGAACTGCAAAAACGCAGAGCCATGTCCAGACAGTGCGCTAACTCAGCGCACTCAAAAACGAAAAAGTAAAAGCACAAACATATGCCAGCTGTTGCGGCGATGCCGCAGAGGAGGATACATGGAGACACCAGATTAGAGCATGACGCAGCTGCGGGTGAGGTGAGTGAGGAGAACAATGCGCTTGCTTGGTCCAGTTCATGGCTTCACGCAACATACTCAGCCAAGGCAGTCTTTACTGTCCACCAGGACCGCATTCATTCTAGCATGAGTACGAAGTTATAGATTGGGCATATAAGAATGATGCTGGCTGGAGGGCAGATGTGGAAAAAGTACACGTTTGAAAGCTTCATAGTTTTCACTAGGCGATACAAAGCTGGCAACAGTAGCAGAGATGGGATCAATACTAGACAGTTTCAGGTTTAATATCTACTGGTGGCACTCATCTAGTTAGATCTGCCTGGTTTTAAATGGAATCGCTTCACTAACTCATTTAAACCAACAATAGTGATTCATCTGTCAGATTGCATTATTTATTCTTTCCAGTAAAATGAACAGTGTAAAACTGAGGACTTGTGTATATTAAAGGGAAGTAGTGGATGATTGGTGTCAGGACACCTTCTGGGGAAAAGGCACAGGAAACAAAAAACACGGGAGCCCAATAGTGTAATATGTTTAGTCAAAATTGTCAATGTAGAAGATAAGAATCTACTCACAAGAGTGGGTTGCAAGGGGGCAACCGACCACAGGAAGCAGGTGGAGACAATTAACCTGACTCCACTCGGGGAGGTCAGTAAGGACCTGGATGCGGTCGCTCTCCTTGGAAAAAAGAAGGGAGGCAGATGTCCACCATGGTGTAAACCACATATGTTCTGCCTCCACCCCTCACACGGGTATCGTATGGGGGTTAGGGATACACTAAATGGTTTAAAGAGGCGCCCTGGTGGTATATAAAAGAGTTTAAAAGCAGTTTAAAACCGAGAAAGGTTTGAGGTTGCTTACCTCAAGGACGACAAATCTTTGTAGGGACAAAAGATTTTATTGGTAGCACAGGCAACGCGTTTCACGGGTCTGAGCCCGCTTCCTCAGGCCAATAGCAGTGCCAGGCCAATTGAAATAGCAAGCTAAGGGAGCCTCTCACTCCCTTAGCTTGCTATTTCAATTGGCCTGGCACTGTTATTGGCCTGAGGAAGCGGGCTCAGACCCGTGAAACGCGTTGCCTGTGCTACCAATAAAATCTTTTGTCCCTACAAAGATTTGTCGTCCTTGAGGTAAGCAACCTCAAACCTTTCTCGGTTTTAAACTGCTTTTAAACTCTTTTATATACCACCAGGGCGCCCCTTTAAACCATTTAATATATTAAAGGGAACTTGAAGTGAAAGGAATATGGAGGCTGCCATCTTCACAAAATGCCAGTTGGCTGACTTCAGGTTCCCTTTAATTTATTGAACTAGACTGGTGAATCTCAGACAGTCTAAACTGCGTGGAACTAAGCAGCTGTCATCTTGAAGTGCACAGTGACGGATTGCTATGACGCAGCAAACAGGCAGCTCTTCCCTGAGAGACCTTGATGTGAGGCCTTCTGTCTGTGGTCTATAAACTAAACCTTCAAGTCTGCTCACACCCCGGAAGACTGTTCTGCCGAGAATGCAAAATCCAAACATCGATGACAATCAGCTGTGGAGATCAAAAATGACTGATTGTCTATTAGCCATTAAAGAGGCACTGTAGTGACATATAGCGGAATGCAGTAAGTTACTCAGAATACTTTTTATGGTACATTTCCTGGTTTCAGCATCAGAAACACTTCCTTTATCTTTATATTGGTATGTAGGCCAGCCCTTCCAGTGATACTAATGGTACGTACACCCTTGCGACTATGGTCGTTTGAAACAGCAGCTTAACGATCGGTCTGCCAACAATCTGGTAAAGAACTTTACCAAACGATCATTAAACAACGACAAACGAATGATATCGGCACGATGAGAAAATCCAACAGGACGGATTGTATTGAGCGACAATCGTTACAAAACTATAGCGTGTACAGTTATCTGCAGAGAACGATCGTTACAAGGGCCAATGCGCCTGCGTTAGATTCTGCCCAGCTTCCGTACTTGCTGTGTAGCGCCACCCGTAAAGATTGTTACATTACAAATTTCAAATAAACTTTGTTTTTCAAGTTAACTATCATATTTTTATCTATTGTAACGCCATTTTAGTGAGTTTTTTATTTTATTTTATATAAAACGTGTACGCAACATTTCCCTTTTCTGTGAGAATGATCGTTAAAACGTGTATGATGATCGCTGCATCATTGTTGCATTCCAATCATTGCAATATTGTTCGCCTGATAACTATAGTTCCTTGCAAACAATCGTTATCGCAAGTGTGTACGTAGCATTAGCCCAGGCCGATTACATAAGTGGAATTGCACCCCCAGAGAATCCTGGGGCCAGGTATATGGAGCAGTACTTTTCAGCATTGCTAGATTTGGGCGCAGCCGGCGCCACCATACACCATACAAAGGGAATGACAACTGAGCAGCGCTCCGTGAGTAACGTTGGCGCCATCATAAGACGGAGCCGAGGTTGCTAAACAAAAAAAAAAAAAAACGTATATAGCGTTTTTCTCCTGGCGGACTCAAAGCGCCAGAGCTGCAGCCACTAGGACGCGCTCTATAGGCAGTAGCAGTGTTAGGGAGACTTGCCTAAGGTCTCCTGCTGAATAGGTGCTGGCTTACTGAACAGGCAGAGCAGAGATTCGAACCCTGGTCTCCTGTGTCAGAGGCAGAGCCCTTAACCATTACACCATCCCAGCAACTCCGGTCGCTGCCGGTGATACATTTCAGAATGTATGGTAAATCAGGGAGAGGAAAGCTTTTGCAATGGGCAAACACGAAGGGCTCGTTCACACTAAGGTAGTTTTTGCTTTTTTTTCAAGCGCAGGCAATTTTCAAAATTGCCCTAAAAAAAACGCTTGTGCAATGAATCTCTGTGAGAGAGTTCACAGCTGAGCGGTTAGTTTCCGATCCACTCAGCAAATCGGGGTCTACCCTTTTTTAGGCGTTTTTGCTATACAATAGAAAGTATAGGAAAAACCGCTCACAAATTCGCTTTGTGCATTTAAGAATAAATAAATTGTATTATTTTCCAGGTCAAAGAGTTCACTTCCTGACTTGAGTCAGGGAGTGAATTACAAAACTGCTCTGGAAAAGCGCTTTTACCATAAACGCAGCATGCAGTGGAGCGCCAGGAGGGGGGGGGGGGGGAAATGCACTTTTTTTTTATTCCCTCCTTACACTCACCAGCCAATTGCTCTTGTGCCTTCCCAGGGGACAGCCAAGTGACACGGCTGTCCCCAGTACAGTGCTGCCATAGATCGCAGCACTGTTCAATGTAAATAGACGGTAGTTTTGCCATCTAACAGTCTCCTAGCGGCGGCGACATCCTGACAGATGAAATCTTGCCATGGGTATGTACCTTGACAGCACTGGCAGAATGCATTGCCCGTATCAGTGAGGTTTTAGTCAGAGGCAATGCACTATGGGATGCTTGTCCTAACAGGGCAACAATGTACTGTATTAGTTATATTCTGCACAGATTACATCTAAACAGGGGTGATAAATGGTCTTTATTTAAAAATGTGCAACAACAGACTTCCCCTTTAAAATCAAGCTTACAGACTAGTAATATTTTTAAAATACAACATTTTATAGGGATGAAAGGTAACCAGCATGACAGTGTGACAGCATGCAGACTATAATCATTGTAGTTAAACATATGTCTCTCCCAGCTGCTGTGTTTGGCCTGAGCTTTTGCCAACACATGATCCGACTGACAGAGACATGCACCACACACACTCAATTTATGGGGGGGGGGGTGGAACCTTGAATAAATGCGTACAAACTAGTGTGGTTTTTCAAGCGGTTAAAGATGAGTGTAGCAGAGTGGAGTTAGGCCTCGTCCACACTAGGTCCGGAAACATATCCATGGCTACGTTTTTCAGCCCTGATTAAAAACGGAGCCCCGGATACTAATGTTAAAAATAGCAGCCATCCTCACCCAAGAAGAAGGGGAGAAAAAAAAAAAAAAAAAAAAAAAAAAAAAAAAAAGGGGATCCGTCTGCATTTGCAGGGACCCCATTTCAAAACCTGAACAAAAGATCTGGATCCAGTGCATTTTCACGCAACGGATCTGGACCCCGATACATGGACCGGTAATGGCAGGCAATGGGAAAATTGATTAATCTCTACACAGACAAATTTTGACACAGAAATGAATCAGTTTGTGTGGCACAGCCTGGGGGAAGTGGGGGCATGGGATAGGGGGCCACCTTGCTTGAGTGTGATAGCAGGCAGGACGGGGGTGACAGCAGTTGGCGGGGACGCCCGCCTCCCTCACCTGGGTCCCCCGTCCCCGCTACCCCTCCAGCTAGTTTCAATCATTTAAAAATATAGTTTAAAATCAATATAAATGTAGGCGGCAAGCGGGTAGACTTACTTCCTTGCGTCCCACCGCATCACTTCCTGTAATGTTGTCCTCTGATGTTCATTGGACAGCATTACAGGAAGTGATGCAGCGAGCGGTGGAGTAAGTTCCCGGCCTGCTACATTATATTGATTTTAAAAACGGTTTTTAAAAGGATTGAAACTAGCTGGAGGGGAGCCCGACCCCCCTCCCCACCGCTGCCCCCTTCCTGCCTGCTCTCCCCTTCAGCATAGCGCCCCTCCCCCCCCCACCCACGGCAAGGGGCGTTTCCACGGACTGGAAACGTCCCTGCAAAAATAGCCATTTTCTCTCAAAACTGAGAAGGAAAACAAGAGTGATTTACAAAAAACTGATCAGTTCCGCAGGGGGGCACAAGTGTGGACCTAGCCTAACTATATTGCACTTTTCTCCCGGCAAACTAAAAGCGCAAGCACTGCAGCCACTAGGATGCGCTCTATAAGCAGTAGCTGTGTTAGAGAGTCTTGCCTAAAGGTGCGTACGCACATGCGACTATAGTCGTTTGAAACGATCGTTCCCCGATCCTTTCAAACGACGATCGTTTGAAAAAAAGCAGCCAACGACCATGAAGTCTAACGACGGACGAGCTAGATCGTTCAAAACGAATGATCTAGCTTGGCGGATTTTTCCCCAACGACGATCGTTTGCAAAAGTAGTACATCGTTGGAAACGATCGTTCGTACTAGGCTTGACATGTGCATTTCGCTATTTCTCCATGGAACTTTTCATTTTTATGTGCAATAGTTACTTTTACGTGATGTAACGTTCGTTCTAACGATCTGATCGTTACACACCTTTTAAAACTAACTTTACTTAGGTCGTTCTTTCATCAATTAAAAGTTCGTTCGTCGTTGACAACGAACGATCGTTGTCGCATGTGTGTACATAGCTCTAGTTGTCCTACTGAATAGGTGCTGGCTTGCTGAACAGGAAGAGCAGAGAGTCAAGCCCTGGTCTGTGTCAGAAGCATAGCCCTTAACCATTACTGTATCCAGCCACTGACTGGTGGGTCTTATAGTGTGGAGTGTCTTCTAGTCTGAAAAACACAGTAACTTTCTTGAAGTTTTTGCCTGTCACTTACCAAAATCATGTAAAAAAATAAAATTTAGATTTTCCCCTTACTGCCAATCCACAATTTCACCTCTCCTGCTTTTTGACAGAAAAAAAACGTGCAGTTTTTCACATGCTTTTTTGCATTAAAATTTGCGTTCATGTGCTAATTTCAATGCAGGTTTCTAGAGCATGCAAAAACGAATAATGCAAAAATGCATGCAAAAAAGTGAACAATGCCTTAGAACTGCTGGACGAGCCCGATTCATCCTTTTCAGCTATTCTTCACTGGAGAAATCAGGCCATGGAGGCCATGAGCCATCTCAGACAGGAATTTAGTGCAAGTACAGGAGGCTTGCCTAAAAAGGTTAGTAGGCCATATACTTAGCAAAGCCTCTTGATTTCCTCACATCGCCTGCCGGAAGCGGTGCATCATCCCTCCTCTCCCTTCATAGTAACAGACACTCCAGTACAACATTGAGGCCCAAACTGTTTCCTGTAGGATACATACCATATTCTTGCAGAGGATCCTTCTTGCGTGTACTGCCACATAAGGGGAAAAAAAAAAAAAAAAAAAAAAAGTTGTATTTGTCCTACTCTATATTTGCCTCTAGGTGACACTCCCACAGGTTTTCCAGGTCCCATGTCACCATTTCAGACGTGGCAAACCAGAAATCACATAGATAGGGATGTGTAATACTGCAACATACAAGAGCAACAGGTATACAGCACACAGTCAGCTATTTCATCACTGTCAGCTCCAGCTTACAGTACATTATGCAGCTCTGGTCTGGATGAGTCTCCTGTTGTGAAGGAGTTAATTTGCCTGCGGTCACATGTCTGCTACTTGTACGTCTTCTAACAGCTGGGACAATGGAGGATTTACCCATAGAGAAAGCTCCTGAGAGACCTCAAGTGCAGCACTCCCAGTCCAGGCCTTGTTCACCCATTACCATGGATACTTCAAGCCGCTGTCCTGACATCCGCTGTTTGTCTCTGTTTTCCAGTTTTGTGAGCCTGCTTTTACACAAACACAGAGCTGCTGAAAGCTGTGAGGGAAAAGAGAGGTTGGATCATGTAAAGACACCACTAACCTTAACCCTGACACAACAAATGTGTAAACCTACGCAAGCCTCAAAAGTGACATTTTCCAGTCACAACCACCCGATCCCCACCGCCTGCATTGTGGTGAAAGCTACGAGTCCATCCAATGCAGGTGCAGGATCTAATATTCCCTGCCTGGCAACCTCCGTATTAACATGTCATTCAGGTTTGGTTAATTGGCACAGTAAAAACAAAGCAATTAACCCTCAGGTGCTCTACAGCAGCTGTAATCATTGTGTCTACTGCTACAGCTCAGGCAAACAACTTTTACAACCAGTAAATGGCACAACTACAAAATAAAAATTACAAGACAAAACAAAAAGGGGGAGGAAGGGGTGTTCGTGTTACGCTGATAATATGATCTTCTTTACAACATCCCTGGAGACCAGAAAATGAACTGGAAGCTGCAGACCGGTAACCTGACACAGTCAGTTGAATGAGAACTCAACTGTTTGCATAAAGGGACTAGTTCAGCCACACACGCCACAAATATATCTCACCCTCTAAATAACACACACTGCAAAGCACAAGGGAACCAATTGCAACCAGATTAATCCTGACAGCGCCCAGAGAGTGAAATTAATGCAAACACTCGCTCCTACACCAGGGAGCTGGATTTTAATGTACAGAAAAGGCATAAAGAGTAAACATTTATGGAGAGGAGCTAATTTTAGCAGCTTGCAGAATGGGTCATTAGCATGCCCTCGTGTCAGATGACTGCCTGCAAATGAGTTATTAGGCTACAAGCAGACGCATTTCCTCTGGAAGGGCAAGGATAATTGCCTGAAGTATAGCATAAGCTCTCTGGACACATGGAGGACTTCAAGCCACAGACTCTGAAGTTACATTATTCAAGAGCCCTGAGAACAGGCTGTCCCTGTGGTCATTCAGTACTAGCAACCCTACATTCTCATGTAGAAACAATTGTCAGCCCCAAGGTGTCTGCATATGGGAGGAATCAGAACAACATTCCAATAGCATGAGCTTACCGGAACTCTTCCTGACAACTATTAGGGTGAATGGCAGGCACTGGCTAACGGGCCTCACAGCTCTTTGTAAGTCTGCAAAGCTTTATACGTCCTAACAAGACGCACACTGCTCAAAGAAGCCGCAAACTCAAACCCACGAGATTCACACAACATTCTTGGATAAGTGTGTAAACATTTTGGAAGCTACGGTAATAAAGGCCGATATCTGAGATAAAGTTGGTATTTGGGGAAGTGGAAGGGGGGTGGATTTTCCTCCATCAAACTTGCAGAATAACGCCTAATTGCCATAATTGTTAAGTTATGTACAGTCATTATCTGACTGCTGAACAAACTTTCTCACCACTGGGATCATGTTAGTGTACATTCATTCCCACAGAGGTGGAGGAGTTGGGAGACATGCACACTGCTGGCTTATCTCTGGGAAATATAATCAGCTGTGAAAGTAGAATCCAGCAAGTTGCTTCTGCTGCAAGGCTCATACAAATGCCAAAGTCACTGAAAACACAACCAACGACGAGAAAACTACTTTACCGGCAACTTGGTTAAAACTACAATCCTTTTCCACACACAGATATTGCATTACGCCCAACTTCTTTAAAACACTGCATCCGCAAGCGACAGTATGCACGACATGTCTGCATTCAGCAGAACAATGGTGTTCAAACAACATTGTACACACATGGCCAACTGCACAATATCTGCCAAACACTTGTGTGGATCGGGCAAAATGCTTGACATTTGTCATTACCTTTGTCAGCCATTTAACAGCATGTGGCTTTAGACCTAGGTTGTTAAGATGACACAGGCCTAAAGACATGCAGCCATAAATAATCAAACTTGACAATAATATCCACAGATTAAGCCTCATTGAGATTAAAGCATATTGCTTTTAGCTCCAAGTAGGCTACAGTACTCCAAACTGTTAGATTTGTCCCCCCCCCCTTCACTGACATCTACAAGTTTAAATATAGTTGAAGATGAACACCGGCTAAAGCAAGGGTAGAGAACCAATGGCTCAGGAGCCAGATGTGGCTCTTATGATGGCTACATCTAACTCACAGTTAGTGGTTGTGACTCACTAAGCTCACAGCGCAGCTTAGTGTGACAGCGCAAATGAAATGTTTAAAGTAGGCACGCTACTACTGTAGCATGCACTACTAACTTACTCGTGCTCCCCCCAAAACTAATGGCTGCTCCAGTTGTCCCACCCTGGACCCTGTCAGGTCCAGTGACTTTGTAGGACGAGATTCCCGCACTTGAGGCTGTCTGTCACTTGACAAGCAGCCTATTGGGCCAAAGTGCAGGGATCTCGTCCTACAAAGTGGATCAACTGTATACACATAACCATAGCAACAGGGACGTGAGCCCTCTGCTGCACACTGTCCCAGTTTGAAACATTGTATGGCTCTCACGGAATTACCGGTACATTTTAAAATGTGGCGTTTATGGCTCTCAGCCAAAAAGGTTCCGGACCCCTGAGCTAAAGCCATTTGTATTACGTGTGACCACAATGGCGAGAGCCTAGAATTTTTACCACCCCTCCCCCCAAATCCGACCACGGCCCTCTACCTGCTACTCGTATCCCAATTCAGATATTTTGCAAGGTTAGGGTTTCTGGCCCGATACATTCTGTACCTATACATTTGGCCCTAGATATCTCCTGCTTGTAGGGATTTCAGAAGAATTCTTCCCAAAGTTTTCAGCAGAAGCTTTTCCTTAGGGTTCAGTACTGCCAATGTCCACAAAGTGGCCAAGAGGAGGTTGTGTACCGAGGTCTACCCATAACCCCACACTCCCAGCTGGTCCTTTCCAATACCCATGTGACCCTGAACCTACCCTGTAGGTTGGTGCAGAGGGTAGATGGGAAGTGACCGAAGACTTGTCACATTAGCATGTACCCAGTGTGAGGAGTTCAACTCACATGCACTACAGGGATTTTAATGGCCCATACTCACGGGCAACTTTTTGGCTTGACGCAAGCACACGCGAGCGTGTGCGCGACAGGCCGGCGACAGCTCGTCGCCAGGTCCCTCCGCATACACAGGGCGGAGGGACCTGGCAACTGATGCGGCGGAAGCTGTCGCTGTTGCTCCTCCCCCCGCCGGAAGCCCAATGTATTTCTTATCTTGCACTAAATGGTTTAAAGAGGCGCCCTGGTGGTATATAAAAGCGTTTAAAAGCAGTTTTAAAACCGAGAAAGGTTTGAGGTTGCTTACCTCAAGGACGACAAATCTTTGTAGGGACAAAAGATTTTATTGGTAGCACAGGCAACGCGTTTCACGGGTCTGAGCCCGCTTCCTCAGGCCAATAGCAGTGCCAGGCCAATTGAAATAGCAAGCTAAGGGAGCTTAAAAACTGCTTTTAAACGCTTTTATATACCACCAGGGCGCCTCTTTAAACCATTTAGTGCATCCCTAACCCCCATACGATACCCATGTGAGGGGTGGAGGCAGAACATATGTGGTTTACACCACGGTGGACATCTGCCCAACTTCTTTTTTTTCAAGGAGAGCGACCGCATCCAGGTCCTTAGCGACCTCCCCGAGTGGAGTCGGGTTAATTGTCTCCACCTGCTTCCTGTGGTCGGTTGCCCCTCTGCAACCAACTCTTGTGAGTAGATTCTTATCTTCTACATTGACAACTTTGACTAAACATATTACACTATTGGGCTCCCGTGTTTTTGTTTCCTGTGTCTTTTCCCCAGAAGGTGTCCTGACACCAATCATCCACTACTATTTCTTATCTTGTTGCTGTCGCTAGTCCGCGTACTCACGCGGACTAGCGACAGTTGCGGCAGAGTTGCGGTGACGACTGTCGCCAGGCGATTGAGCGGTTCAATCACCCAGCGACGAGCAACAGTTCGGGGTGCGCGCCCGTGCAACGCCGCATACTCACGGGCGACCTGTCGCTGCAACACGCGCGCGCCGCGTGTTGCGGCGACATTTGTAGCCCGTGAGTATGGGCCAATAAAGAAAAAAGGTGTGTGGAGGGTTCCAGGAGAGCGCTCAGCAGGTGGTGAGCAATGTCGCCGCTTCAGCAGGTTTGCTTCCACACAGATGTTGCGCCATTCAAAGTAACAGCAACACATCTGTTGTAGTGCATTAGACTGCTGTATGCATTTCTATTGCACAGCAGATGCACTGCCATTCCACAGAACATTTGATGTATATGCCTGCTTAGATGCAGCCGGTTAAAGGAGTTCATGCAAGACTGACCAATAACGTGACATAGCTGCCATTACTCAGTTTAGCTCTGCTTTAAAGTGTACCCAAGGCAAACCTCAGGAAAAAAAAAAAAAAAAAAAAAAAAAAAAAAAAAAAGGGGGAGCACACATTTACCAGAGACTTCCCACACCATCCTTCACTCCTCTTCAGATGCAGCCTTACAGCAGGAGTATGGCCGCCCCCTGCACAGCAAGTCGGAGCCATTAGTGCAGGAGCTTGTCCATACTACTGTGCAGGCCCCAATATCCTGAAAAGTTCCAGGCAATGGCGGAGGTCAGCATGGGAAGCCTTTAAAGGATCAGAGGATCATTTTCTTACTTGAAGTTCACTTTAAAATACGTAAAAAGTATGCCACTCTTGTATTTTAATTTTAATTGGGTACTCTACACCTCTACCGCTGTCATATAATGGATAGAACAATAAAAAAAAAGTCAGATACTCACCTAAGGAGAGGAAAGGCTCGGTCCTAATGAGCCTTCCCTCTCCTCTCCCGGTGCCCGGTCCCACGCAGGATCTCCCGTGGCAGTATTCGACCAGTTCGGTCAAATACTGCCACTTCCGCAGCCGAAGGGAGCTTTCAGAAGACTTCGGGAGCCCTCGGGCTCCCGAAGACGGGCCGCTCCATACTACGCATGCGCGAGCGCCCTCTATGACGCACTCGCGCGTGCGTAGTATGGAGCGGCCCGTCTTCGGAAGCCCGAGTGCTCCCGAAGACCTCCGAAGTCCCTGAGGCAGCGGACGCGAACGGGGGAGCCAGCGCAGCACCGAGGGCACCGGGAGAGGGAAGGCTCATTAGGACCGAGCCTTCCCTCTCCTTAGATGAGTGAGTATCTGACTTTTTTTATTTTTAAATTGGTAAACACTGGCTTTAAAGAGGATCTGTAACATTAAAAAAAAATTCCCTGAGGGTACTCACCTCAGGAGGGGGAAGCCTCTGGATCCTAGCAAGGCTTCCCCTTCCTTCTGTGTCCCACAGTGTTCTCACTGTGCCCCTCCGAACAGCGGGCATGTAAATATATACCAGGCTTTCTCAACCAGGGTTGCCTGGAACCCCAGGGTTCCTTGAGTACACTGCAGGGGTTCCCTGGCATTTTTCCCCCCATCGTGGGGGTTGGGGGACGTATGATAAAGAGAACACTATAATATGGGTACTGTAAAAAAGCAGCATTAAATTCAGAATAATAATGAGCACATTAATAAAAGCAATAGACTAAAAAGACATAATGAAGGGAACTGTAATAGGGGTAGAGATAAAAAACAGCCACACCAGCTTTTAGAGACCATGCCACCTGCCAAATACATTCAGGGGTTCTTTGAGATCCAAAAAGTATTTGCAGGATTCCTCCGCTGTAAAAAGGTTGAAAAGGGCTAATCTATACCTTCCCGGCTCCAGCGCAGGAACAGTAGCGACTCTCGGCCCGGAAATAACCGATCCCATTCGGGTCCGCTCTATTGCGCAGGTGCAAGTCTCCTGCCCAGTATGGTGGACCCTACTGAGATCATCTATTTCCGAGCCGAGAGCCGCAACAGCGCCCCCGCTGGAACAGGGAAAGGTACTGTATATTCCTGCGTATAAGACTACTTTTTAACCCTTGAAAATCTTCTGAAAAGTCAGGAGTCGTCTTATACGCCGGGTGTCATTGATGCTGGGTGATACGCCCTATTCTGTTACCGCCTCTTAGATCTCGCTGCTGAGGACTGTAGTGAAGCGGTGCAGGCGCACATGTGCGAGATCTGAGAGGCAAAGGAGGAGGTAAATAGGATACAAGGGTGGGCCAGAAGGGTGAAAGAGGAGCGTTTTATGGGCACAGCGCCATCTATTCTTCCATACTGCTCTGATAAACAGGGAGGCAAGGAGAGCTGACCAATCCAACCAGTATATTGATTATATACTGTTCTATACTGGGTACCACATACAGTACAGCACCAGTATCTGTTCATACATAGCACCAGTATATGATTTTTTTTTTAATTTGCTGTGCGTTGGAAGAGGGGTAGTCTTATACGGCGAGTATATCCCAAACTCTATATTTTAACTGGATAAGTTAGGGGTCGTCTTATACGCCCAGTCGTCTTATACGCCGGAATATACGGTAAATATTGCACAGCCTGACATTGTCGGCTGTGCATTCAGTGGGCTACAGCGAGACCACCGTGGGACGGAGGAGGACGGGGGGGGGGGGGGGGGGGGGAAGCCTCAAAAGGACCCAAAAGGCTTCCCCCTACCGAGGTGAGTACCCCCCAGGGGAACTTTTTTTTTTATTATTACAGAGTCTCTAAGTCCTAAATCAGATTTACAATGCAGCCCATAGACTTTCATTATATGCAATTTCGCTCCGCAGCGAAATGCGCACAATTCAAACAAGTGTGCTCCCAGCCTTAAAGTAAACCTGAGATGGTTTACTTTGAGAATTTCAGACCAATATTTGTGCAATTTTTGCACTTTCCTTAGCTGAATCACTAAAACAAACACACACACACACGTGCAAGGTTGCAATTTTAAACAAATCACAGTGCTGCAGTCGGAACGCCTGCCATAGGCTAACACCGATCCGCAAATGCAGTGTGATCCCATCATAATCAATGTCCATACATTTCCACTCCATACTTTTAGTGAGGGGGCAGCCCCTTCTCTCCCAACACATCCTTGTGCACATGCAACTTGCCAGGGAGTAGCTGGCAGATTCAAACTGTTCTTTCTTAAACTTTAGTCCCATACAAATTTAAAATTCAAAAAATAATTTATAGGCAGGACCAAAGACATGTAGCATTGCCAAAACTAAACAGAATAATGCATGGGAGGGGGGTGATTGTGGGGTTATACCCTCCTTCAGCAATCCATGGGATATCATGTTCTCTCCAATTAGATTGTAGGGTAGTTAATATGGGGGCAGGGCAAGGACCTATAAATCACCAGGAAAGCACAACATGGGTAGGAGGTACAATGGCAGGAAGGCACAGCCATGGAAAGACATTGGGGCAAGGCATAAAATGGGATTTGGGCAGATTTCAGTATTTTTAAACATACACACTACCCCACCCCACCGTGTTAGACCCATTACTGTAGATACGGGATATTAGCCATACATCAAACAATGGGGGGGGGGGGGGGGGGGTGTAAGAAATCAACTTCAGTGTGGTTGACCAAAAGTCAATTGACTAGCAGCCCACACACTACAAGCAATATCATATGCAATTTACTTTCACCAATCGATTTGACCAAGGTTGTGCCTCCCTGCTGTTCTGCATGCAAAAATCAATTCAGGGTCAAATGATAGGTGAACAGTCACCAATTCCTGTGCGATCAACTGATATTTTCCATCCTCACTTTTCATCAATCGGGCATACTGGAGCACACTCAATTGAAATCATCAAACTAAATTGCCAATCATAGATGTCAGTTAACAAGTTCACTTTAAGACAAAACTCGGTTTCTGTAAGGTCCTGGACACTACTAACATTAGCAGCAACTTTTCAGCCAGAGATATTCTCATAAATAGCCGCAGCCATCCAGCTGGGCACAGAGACACTGCAGCACAGAGGCTACAGGAGGATCCAGCAGGGATACCCCTGAGAGGGGCAATTAGCGAGCTGCCACCAGAAGGACAGAAGAGACATCAGATCAGCTTCCATTCCCAAATCATTACACAAAAGACAAGCATGTAAGGCAGAGTATGATGAGCTGCAGCCTCCACATCCTGTCAGCAGCAGCACTACAATTACAAAGTGGTGAATAACAGAGTGCCGAGCAGTGTGCTGCCAGCAGCTGCCCCCTGTGCTGGGCGAGGTATGTGCTGCGTGTGGCCACTTACCTCTGTGCTCCAGCATGCTACACTCTGCGGTCCTCCCTGTCCCCCATCTCTCCCCTACAGTACTCGCTCCGTCCTGGCAGCTTTCACAGGAGCTTAGCATACATCCCGCCTCCGGGGAGGGGCTTCTGTCGTGGGAGTCTCCTACCCTTATTAACTCCTGCTGAGCCGATGCTAATCTCTTCACTCAGCCAGAAATCCTCCCAGATCAGGGTCAGGTCGCAGTACTGTAGATCAGTGATCAGTGGAGGAACTCGGTTGGTATTTCAAGTAGAACTAAAGTCAAAAGCCTCTGTAGAGACGCTAGATAAAAGTTGGCACGCACAAAGGTCTTGTTCACATCTAAAATCAAAATCGCAAACGCATGCGTTTTGCATTTTTTTTAAAAGCGCTTTTCTAAGCACTTCTACAGAGTGATTTTTAATTCACTCCCTGACTCGAGTCAGGAATTGAACTCCTTGACCTGGAAAATAATAAATACAATGTATTTATTCTTAAACATACTCACGCAATCGCTGCACAGAGCGATTTTTGTGAGCGTTTTGTGTTTTTCTTATACTTTTCATTGAGGCAAAATCGCCTCAAAAATGGTACAGGCACCGCTTTTCTGAGCGGATCGGAAACAAACCGCTCAGATGTGAATTCTCTCACAGAGAATCATTGCGCAAGCGTTTTAGGGCGATTTTGAAAATCGCCTGTGCTTGAAAAAAGGCCAAAAATGCCCTTAGTGTGAACGAGCCCAAAATGTTGTTTTCCAGCAAAAAGAGCCGACAAGTAGTTTAAAAACCTTTGTTCTTGCACACCAATATTCTAAACGATCATGTCATTTGAAAACTGCGTGTAAGCGAACTTGATATTTCACGCGACATGCGCACATGCTCTGAAACAATGTCGTTTGAATGGCTTGTACCTGCCAGCGGACTGCATGATATCTGTCCAGTAGTTATTTGAATTGATCTGCCACGTGGATTGGGCAGGATTTCCAATATCAGTCACTTGTCTTCATTTGGCTGCATTTTTTACAACGATTGTCATCCTAATTGGTAAAATCTGTGGTTTGTCGGACGTTTCAAACTACTTGTATATAACCTCTGTACAAGGCTTTATGCTAGAATTACATAATAGAATATTGTTGATCAGGTAATCAATATGACAAAAACACCAACGGTATTAAAAAAAAAAAAAATATTTTACTTCATCAATATTGGGGTATAATGCTGACTGAATATTGATTGGGAAAAGGTGCCCATCAATGGAACAATTTTTAGTAAACAATCATATTTGCTATAAGATATTAAGCCTCATCTACACGAGGCGATCCGGCGGCTCGATTAGCCGCCGGATCGCCTCTTCCGCATCCCCGCGCGTACCCGCCGCATCCCCGCTCGCCCGCACGTGCGTGCGTCGGATTCGATCCCCCGCTCGTCCCCGCCGGCGCCGCTTATCTTCCGCTCGATTCCCTGCCATTGTCCCCTCGTGGGGAACGAGAGTCGAGCAGGGAATCGGCTGCAGCAAAATCGGACCTGTCGGATGTTATAAATCGAGCCGCATCAGCGGCTCGATTGATAAGTACTATCGGCACGTGTAGACGAGGCTTAAGACCTTACTCCTCGCCTATAGGTATAAAGGTCCCCGCTCTTTCCTGGATATCTCCCTATCTTTCTGGAAGGTCTTTCATATTCTCTTCTCAGATCAGATCTCATCTCCCCATCCTTTATCTGTGGGGGTACCTCAAGGCTCTGTCCTTGGCCTCCTCCTCTTTTCCATCTACATGCACAGTCTTGGCAACTTGATCAACTCATTTGGGTTTCAATACCACTTATATGCAGACTGAACTTCTCAGCCACAGACATTAACTCCCTCCTCACATTTGTTCCTAACAGCTTATCTGCTACATCCTCTTTAATTACTTATTGTTTCCTAAAACTTAGTATGAGTAAAACAGAACTAATCATTTTTCCTGTGCCTCTGTCCACTTCCTGTACACACTGCTGCGCTTGAAAAAGAATGAAAATCGTGATGACTTGTACACACTGGTGCGATGCGTTTTTAGAAAAACGCAATCGCAGTGCCTGCTGCGCTTTTTTAAGCGCAGCGCATGAAAAACGCATTAAAAACGCATGCGCTTTTTTAGAAGTCAGTATGCCAGAAGACTCTGCAATCTCCTGATTCCTGTTGAAATGTAAACTAGAAAAAAAACAAAGGATTCTTTAGCCAATCAGCAATTACAAGAAATACAAGAAAAATGCAAACGCACAAAAAACGCAGGCAAAAGCGCATGCGTTTTTAAAACTACATGCACTTTAAAAACATATGCGCTTGCGATTTTGCTTGCGTTTTTCAGTGTGTACAGGCCCTAACAATAAATGCTAATAACACCCTATAACTTCAGTTCCCAAAGCACGGTGCTTAGGGGTAATATTTGACTCCTTTCTCTCTCTTTCATTTCTCACATTCTCCCCTAACCAGCTCCTGTCATCTCCAACTGAAAAACATATCTCGAATCCGACAATACACAACTAAAATGTTAATACACATTTATTTATATTAATTTTGTCACTGTAATTACCAACTTTGCATTTTGCATCAATTCTGTATTTTGTAACAACTCTGTATTTCGTATATTGGTGTATACCATTGTCTGTAATTTTTTTTACCCCATGTTTGTTTCTTACTTTGCTCAGCGCCACAGAATTTGTTGGAGCTTTATAAATCAATAATTATTATAATTCGATTAGTCATATTGTATGAAAACAGAGAAAGTGGTGGGGCCAATCGATGATCGCATTATCAATCATTTCCTTAAAGAGCTGGTTGATTGGAATGGCATTTTTTTCATAGATACATTGTAACTGGTTTTGATATCTGTTATAATTTGAACTCTTCAATGCTGTGGCTCGATTATATACAGTGGTTTGCAAAAGTATTCGGCCCCCTTGAAGTTTTCCACATTGTGTCACATTACTGCCACAAACATGAATCAATTTTATTGGAATTCCACGTGAAAGACCAATGCAAAGGTGTACACGTGAGAAGTAGAACGAAAATCATACATGATTCCAAACATTTTTTACAAATAAATAACTGCAAAGTGGGGTGTGCGTAATTATTTAGCCCCCTTTGGTGTGAGTGCCGTCAGTTGCCGATAGACATTGCCTGATGATGGATGGTGTAATGGTTAAGACCACGCAGGAGACCAGGGTTCGAATCTCGGCTCTGCCTGTTCAGTAAGCCAGCACCTATTCAGTAGGAGACCTTAGGCAAGTCTCCCTAACACTGCTACTGCCTATAGAGCGTGTCCTAGTGGCTACAGCTCTGGCGCTTTGAGTCTGCCAGGAGAAAAGAGTGATATAAATGTTATTTGTATTGTCTCTTGTCTTGACGAGTGCTAATGACTAAATAGAATGCACCTGTGTGCTGGGCCGGATTTACCATAAGGCACTATAGGCACGTGCCTACAGGCGCCTGATGATGGAGAGGCGGCTCACTCCCCTCCCCTAGTGCCTCCCTCCCTTCTTCCCTATGCGGAGTCCTGGTGAGAGTGTAAATGAGAGGTTACTCACCCTGCTCTCGGTATTCCACTAACCAAATCTCCCTTCAGTCTGGGGGCACCTGTAGCTACTTAATATTGAGGGTACTTTTGGACACCTAATACTAAGGGGCACCTGTAGCTTCCCTATGATGGGAAAGGAAGAAGTGACATCTTGGCAAGCCAGCACCCTTGCGGTGCAGTTTGGTGGGGAAGTTTGTAGGTTCATGGAGAGCGGACTCTAGGGTGCCTATAGGCTCCTGTGATGTAAATCCGGGCCTGCCTGTGTGTAATCTAATGTCAGTACAAATACAGCTGCTCTGTGACGGCCGCAGAGGTTGTCTAAGAGAATCTTGGGAGCAACAACACCATGAAGTCCAAAGAACACACCAGGCAGGTCAGGGATAAAGTTATTAAGAAATTTAAAGCAGGCTTAGGCTACAAAAAGATCTCCAAAGCCTTGAACATCCCACGGAGCAGTGTTCAAGCGATCATTCAGAAATGGAAGGTGTATGGCACAACTGTAAACCTACCAAGACAAGGCCGTCCACCTAAACTCACAGGCCGAACAAGGAGAGCGCTGATCAGAAATGCAGTCAAGAGGCCCATGGTGACTCTGGGCGAACTGCAGAGATCTACAGCTCAGGTGGGGGAATCTGTCCATAGGACAACTATTAGGGCCCGTTTCCACTTGTGCGGTGCGAATTACTAGCAGAAAACGTGAAAACTAATTTGCACGCGGATGCGAATTTTACCGCGAGTTCGCGGGTGTTTTCGCATATGTTACTAAGTATGCAAATTTAACCATGTCACTGCCTGTGTGCTTTTACATTGATTTTATGTGAAAACGCCCGCAAATTCACAGTAAAATTCGCATACGAAAACGCATGCGAATTTCCTATTAAATACATTGTAAGCGAATCGCACACCGCAAGGCGGTGTGTGAATTCTGATGGCTCTGCCGTGCAGATTTTTCCTGCACACAAAACCACACAGGATTTATGACAAGTGGAAACAGGCCCATCCACTTGTATTGGTTATGCAAATCTGAATGCAGAAAATGCATGCAGATTCGCATAAGTGGAAAAGGGCCCTTAGTCGTGCACTGCACAAAGTTGGCCTTTATGGAAGAGTGGCAATAAGAAAACCATTGTTAACTTAAAAGCATAAGAAGTCTCGTTTGCAGTTTGCCACAAGCCATGTGGGGGACACAGCAAACATGTGGAAGAAGGTGCTCTGATCGGATGAGACCAAAATGGATCTTTTTGGCCAAAATGCAAAACGCTATGTGTGGCAGAAACTAACACTGCACATCACTCTGAACACACCATCCCGACTGTCAAATATGGTGGTGGCAGCATCATGCTCTGGGGGTGCTTCTCTTCAGCAGGGACAGGGAAGCTGGTCAGAGTTGATGGGAAGATGGATGGAGCCAAATACAGGGCAATCTTGGAAGAAAACCTCTTGGAGACTGCAAAAGACTTGAGCCTGGGGCAGAGGTTCACCTTCCAGCAAGACAAAGACCCTAAACATAAAGCCAGGGTAACAATGGAATGGTTTAAAACAAAACATATCCATGTGTTAGAATGGCCCAGTCAAAGTCCAAATCTAAATCCAATCAAGAATCTGTGGCAAGATCTCAAAAACTGCTGTTCACAAACGCTGTCCATCTAATCTGACTGAGCTGGAGCTGTTTTGCAAAGAAGAATGGGCAAGGATTTCAGTCTCTAGATGTGCAAAGCTGGCAGCTGTAATTGCAGTAAAATGTGGTTCTACAAAGGATTGAATCAGGGGGCTGAATTACGCACACCCCACTTTGCAGTTATTGAATTGTAAAAAATGCTTGGAATTATGTATGATTTTCGTTCCACTTCTCACGTTTACACCACTTTGTATTGATATTTCACGTGGAAATCCAATAAAAATGATTCATGTTTGTGGCAGTAATGTGACAAAATGTGGAAAACTTTAAGTTGGCCGAATACTTTTGCAAACCACTGTATATATTTTATTTTGATCTGGAGGATCTTATTAAAAAATGCAACCGTTCGGTAAAAATCACACCTTTAATGGGAACTTTTAGGGCTGTTTCCAGGCTCGGATTTACCTGACTGGAGCCTATAGGCACAGATGTCCCCACACTCTGCCCTCCATGAACCTACAAACACTGGCCGAACCGCATCGCAAGTGTGCTGGCTGTCCCAGCTGTCACTTCTCCCATATTTCCATTGCCTGTCATAGTAACTACAGGTGCCCCTTAGTACTAGGTAGCCAGAGGTACCCTCAGTATTAAGTAGCTAGCAGGGGAACCAGGGACGGATCTAGGGGGGGGGGCGAGCGGGTATCTTGCCCCAGGCGCAGTTTGTTGAATTCTTAAAAAGTCGGCAAAATGTATGGCAGTTTAGGCGCCAAAACCTGACCTTTAGGCGCCAAAACCTGACCTTGCCTCAGGCGCACTTGGTCTTGCTCTGTCCCTGAGGGGAACCTCTAGCTACTTAAAGTGAACCTCCAGACTAAAAATCGACTCAGCAGCACTGAAAAGGGCTGATGTTTCTTTAACAGTTTCACAGCATCAGAACTTTGTTTCTCTTATACAAGCCTCATTTTTAGCTGCACAGAAGAAAACTGCCCGGGCAGTTTTCCCCTTATGCTGTGCAAAGCATGATGGGATTTCTGATGTTGTTGTTCTCGTTCTGCTGTTTTGGTGCAATTTTTTTTTTTTTGACATTTTGAATTTGACATTTGAAGCCTAGTGTGTGCAGCTGGGAGGGGTTTTCAGGACACAGGACAGTTGGAACTGTGTCTCATGCTCCCTGTCACCTCCTTTCAACCATAAAGATGGCTGCCCCCATGACAAAGATGGCAGCCCCCATGAATCACAAACATTTGCCTGTTCTTTTAAAACATGGTGGGTAAGAGATTATATTACCTATCTATTCTAATTAACATAACTAATGTAACTTAATAACAGTATGTTCGTTTCAGGCTGAAGTTCCCCTTTAATACTGAGGGTACCTCTGGCTACCTAGTACTAAGGGGCACCTGTAGTTACTACGACGGGGGTGGGGTCTAGTCAGTGTCTAGTACAGATGTTTCTAATAGACTAGGCATTGTATTTCATAAAACATCAAAACAAACAATAAGCTATGACAAACTTTGATATTTCCTGATCTGACCAGTTCTGCCCCCCCCCCCCCCCCGAAAAATAAATATATATATATATATATATATATATACTATAAATATATAAAGAGAGAGAGAGAGAGAGAGAGAGAGCATTGATTGTTGAAAAGTTGTGTTTGGTTCCGTTTTTAAAGTGTAACTGTCGGGCATAAAATCAAAAATCAATTCTTTATTTTTATCTGGTAATAAGGATGCTAACCAGGCAATACAAAAGTTAAAATCACTATTACTTTTCTTGTTGCTAAATGATCATTCCCCAGTTTACCTGACTCTTATTTGGTACATTGCCGCACAAAGGAAGTTGCAGGGCATGCTGGGTTGTCCTTTTTTGCTTCTCTACTTTCTCATCAGACTTAACAAATGCAACCTGATTGGCTGAAGCCTCTTTCCCTCCTGTTTTCCCCTCCCACAACTCATCTTTTTTTAGAAATACCATAAAACACTTTTAAAGAGGCATCAGTTTTTCATCAGTGACCGTGATCCACTGTTCCATTGCGTGGTCAATGCGATGTGTCCGTCCCTCCAGATTTATTGCAGCCTTCCCAAACTTGCGGTCTGTTTGCTGAAAGTGTCGAAATGGATGCGTTCTAACCGAGCAATGTGAACAGATCCCATTGATTAAAATAGGATCCATTCACCTCCGTTAGGTTTCGGACCATTTAGGTCTCATTCACACTGGTCAGCGCATGCACACGATTTCTTGCATGCATTGCAACACATGGAAATGGGTGTTGCAATGTGCTAAATCGAATATGTTGCGGCTTCTATTCATATGCATTGAAAAAATGCATGAAAATCCGTGCCACGTGCGCTAGGATGTTCCTGGCTGCATTATGACTCATAATAAGTCTGTAGACTTTCATGCTACCTACGTTGTGGACACTATGTGCTGTGCGCCATGTCAGACTGCACCACACGTAAGTGTGAATGAGCCCTTAGTTCCGCTAAGCAGACTGTTTTTAATGCCAATGTGAACCAGGCCTAACTATGGTAGGGATTACTGTAGATTGTAACCTTCTCTAGGGATGTTTAGTGAACTGACTATGTTCTCAGCGTGGAAGAAATTAGAGCTATATAAAATCACAATAATAATAATTATGTTGCCATTATTGGAGAGTAGGTCAAAAAAACAATTTTTTCTCACATTACTAGGAAACATTGGTAGCTTGTTCTGAGTACTGCTAAAGAAACACTAAAGCGAAAAAAAATAATGATAAAAAGAATTGGTTGTGTAGTACGGATAATTACTACAACATTAGTAGCAAAGAAAATATTCTCATTTTTATTTTCAGTTATATAGTTGTTTTTTTTATAACTTTTTACAGAGCAGGCTAGTGAATTTTTGAACTGTCCTCTGCAGATTAAATTTTGTCACCTTGGTACCTGTTCCCTGATCCCTTGACCTAATTTCCCCACTTCTGACGTATTGCTTATAGCCTTGTGACACTGCTATTGTCTGTTGATTATTGAAGCGCACATCTTTATATATTTTGCAGTATATACTGTATCTGTGCCTGTTCTGTCAATTTTCTAATTGACTTGTGTTGCTGATTAGTGTTGTGTGGGCTTGCTGGTTATTGTGTTTCTGTTTCTGTTGTTCACTGCTGTCTGGTCCTCATCTGCAATTGTCTGTACAGCTAGACATAAGTCATCTGAAGCGATGGTTCATGATGGTTTTGGGTGGCAGTCTGACTGATTTCTGCTCACACAGTTCTTTCCTCTGCAGCTGACATCCATTGCGCAGAAAGCAGTGGGTCAGATAGAATATTTGGGCCATGATTGCTTTGTATTTGTCTTCAGTGTGACGCATCCTATTACTCTCCCTTCCTGTCCACTTCCATAGAACTGAATGTGCCGCTCAGTTGAACTGAACGTGCATATTTGCAGCAGGTTGCTGAGCCCATTGTTACCTGAAGCAATAACAAACAGATGTTTTAGGTGACAAAGAGTATAATGCCGCATGTTCCTTGTTATTGTCATTCTTCTTCCACCACAGCCTGTGCAATTGTATCAGAGCTTGTGTCTGTATGTAAAAAAAATGTATGGAAACATAATGCATCGCTCCCGAATATGCAAATCATCTCTTTACGTCCTTAAAAACAAGTCTGCGCATCCAGAACCGCTGGTGTATAGTGAGCCTGTAGAGCCACACCAATCCAATATGCATACAGCCTGTTTCAGATATATTCGTACTCATCAGTGCAGGGTATGGATGGAATACTCAGACAGCTCGTGGTGACCCAGAACCACATGGAAGGTATAAACGAAGGTAAAAACCCAACTAAAAAAACAATGCTAAATGTTAGTTTGCCTTCTTAGTAGTCATTATGTTTGAAACATGGAGTAAACCTGATGTCTGTTGGCCTTCCACTCCCTGGAGAACAGCCGGAAGATGTTTGTCTTCTTCGACAACACCATTGTGGTCTATTACCGAAATAAACAAGGGGGGACTAGGTCACCTACCTTGCTGGATCTAGCATTGGAAATTTTCAGTTGTAAGAATCTATACGTTGGTTGCTATGGGCAACAACACTACACCTTCGTTCGGCACCATATCACAAGAAGTGTGATAACTCGACTCTCATCACAGCAACAGCATAGGAGATAGAACTTCTTAGACGTCCTCAAAGTTTCAGGAGTTTATTCAGTAAACAGATATACAGATGCCTATCTCTACATGTTACATCTCTGCAAAGCAATTGGTCTTTAGTAAGTCCTTTTTGCGTTACCTTCCATACTAGATCAGGCCTCTCTTATGTTACATCTATACTACGTTGCACTTAGTCCTATATACAGCATACAGTTAGATTAGATGACAATACATTACAAAAAGAGTAGAGGACGGAAGTCATCAGCCAGAAGATCAGAAGCAGCAGAAGTAGCACCCCCCCCCCCCCCCCCCCCGGGAGCCACATTAGCTCATCTTATACTAACCACGGAAGAGTTAAATGTGATATCATCTGAGCAGGGACGGATCAATAACTCATCGCCTGCTATTGGCTGATAAGACCCCGTGATATCATAACAAGCACAGTCTTTACTGTACATGCCGTTTTCCGAGGAACTGTCATCATGTTCTGAGGAGGCCATTGCTTAATGTTCTTGTGAGAATATTTTCATAACAATGGCTCATGTTTATGTTGTTCGTCGCCAGCTGGTCTGGCCTCTGCACTGGATATCTCTGATACAGCATTGGGAGTTCCCGCAACACACTGTTCTTCAGTGCTTCTAGAAATCCTCTTTAATGGTATACTCTGCAAATCAAGTCTTTTAACTAACCTCAGCTAAAGTAACTGAGGCCTACGAATTCAAGCATATAATACTTAAATTCTAACAGACGGTGAGTCAGCTTTTTTCCCTCAAGGCAACTGACATCAAGGGGCCATTGAAGAGATGCTCTAAGTTGCCAACCCATTCTGGAGGGACAGTGGGATTCAGCAACAAGATGTTTCGGTTAATTGTTCTGTGTTGGGGTCATCCAAGTATAGATCTCTTTGCTCAACCAATCAAAATGAAAGTTCCCTGCTTCTACTCTCTGGTACAGTCTAAAAGAGAAAAGAAGCACTGCGGGCAGGGTCATAACTATAAATCGTGGGGGCCCCAGAAAAACCCAGAAAATTGATGGGGCCTTTCAATGTTCACAACCCTTCCTTTGCGTTTCCTTGGTGACCCTCACAGCCTGGGGGCCCATCTTACAAGGCTCATAAAATGAGTGTGGCCATCAGGATCCTCACACCCATAACTTGTGTAGCCACAAAAACACCTGATCTGGAGTATCAGAGGAAGGGAAGGTTAGTAGTTGTCCCCTTCCCCAGACACCCCAACACACACCTCTGGGCCACCCTGCAGTTGCAGAAAGGGTCTGCTCCCCACTAGGTGCATCCCCTGACTGTGGGACAGAGAGTTGTTTGGTATGCTGAAGCGCTGCTGTACTGCTACAGGCTAAAAATACAAGTGGAATAAAGCTGTCAGCCAGAGTGAAGTGTGCAGACCAGATGTGATGGAACGGAGCATTCAGCAAACTCCTTGCTGAGTTGGAGAGATCTTGTGTATTATTGATAAAGTTAACGTCCTGAAAACAAAGTTCCAAAGAATGCAGTAGTGGGTAACAATACAATGGCTCTTGTATTACCACTACTGAACCACTACTGATCACTGGCTAATGCTGGGAATACACGGGTCGATTCTGGCGTTCGATTCTGCACCCGATCATTTTGCCCACTCGATTCTCTTACTGTATCTTCCGCTCATTTTTCTTGTCTTTTTTTCAATTCACTTCCATGAGAAATCGAGCGGCAAAACGATCGAGCAGTGACCGGACATGTCGGAAATGATCTATCGAGCCATCTTATCAGCTCAGGCTCAAACCGTGTATTCCCAGCATTAAGGGACAGAATTAAGGTGACCAAACATTAAACAATGGCCACCTGATCTAGCCAAAAGATAGATCCCTCTCTATAATCAGAGAGGCCTCTATTACCGCTGCATTTGCTGTTTCACCTTTGTTTCTTCTGGGTTCCTGAGCCGATGATGGACCCCCCTCGGCTAGTAGTTAAGGAGTGGTGCCTTTGCTCTTTTTCTTCATTTTGCATAGAAAATGTAAACCTGGCTAATCCGTTACCTGATCTTACCTGAAATTTATGAAAGGAGAACTACAGAGTTTTATTAATGTGCATAGTGCTGTCTTTGCCAAATCTTCCTAACAAGGGCAGTATGGGTAGGTAATTATTATGTTTTCTCTTCATGTCTGAATGTAAAGAATTCTGACGACATTGGTATAGGTGAAGTGCACCCGTAGGTGTAGCTGTCAGGGCCGGATTTACCATAAGGCATTGTAGGCACATGCCTACAGGCTCCTTATGTAGGAGACGCGGCTCCCCTCCCCAAGTGTCTACCCATTGGGGGGCTACTTAATACTGAGGTGGAGGCACATCTGGCTCCCTATACTTGGGGTGGCGGACACATCCACTACATAGATTAATGGGGTTGAGGGGCAAGGTTTAGGGCGCCAGAACGCCTGTGCCTACAGGCTCCTGGGCTGTAAATCCGATTCTGGTAGCTGTGTTTGATGGGTCCTGCTCTTGTCCGACTCCGGTGACACCCACAACCTCCAGTGACACATAAACCAGCAGTATAATGCTATAAACAATTTTATTGGATCCGGAGACCCAGTAATAAAGATAAAATCAACAATTTACCTTCTAGCAATATGTTCTCACAGATAGGTCATAGCATCTGAACTAACAGTTATGACAATAATGGAATACCAACAGTTGCTTGCAAAGGAATGCGATAAAGAATGACATCTCCAAAGTCTATGGAAAGGGCTATACAGGAAAAAAAAGTTGCCTTCTGGGCTTTGCTTCAAAGGAGCTGCTTGGGACCTTGTGTTAGCCACTGCGCTGTTGGTGTTACAGAGGTAATGATTAGCAGTATGTGTGCTTTGCATAGTGCTAATCAGGAATAAGCTGTTCCCACACAGTCTGCTCAGGCGACTCTCAGTCTCTATCAGCTGTTCTTGGAAAGCAGGTTCTGAAGGTGACAGAAGCACAATGCTGGGGATGGAGGAGGCTAGTGTGAAACTTTTTTTTTTTTAAATTTGCATGCTTACCTACAGCTCTGTAGTTATTTCACTACCTTAAGAAGGTATTTTATTATATGATGCATTTCAGAAGAGCAAGCAATGCATATGTGGATGCTCTAATTTGTTGCTGAATTCTTGTATTTGAATACATTGAGCTAGGGTAACTGTAGAGGTTAATCAGGCTAGTTTCAGGCCTGGGAGTGCAGCGATCACAAAAACATGCTGGTAAGTTAACCAGTTCCCCCAATTTGATCTCAGACTATGATAGGGACATTAGAGTATGACTATATCAGGGATTACACTGTGAGCTCTTCTGAGGGACATTTAGTATGGAAAAAATGTTACTGCTATATACATTCACTGGCAACTTTATTAGGTATACCTTGCTAGTACTAGTTTGGACCCCTGTTTGCCTTTGGAACTGCCCTAGTGCCCTTATTCTTTGTGGCATAAATTCAACAAGGAGGTGGACACATCCCTCAGAGATATTGGTCCATATTGACATTATAGCATCTCACAGCCACTGCAGATTTGTTGGCTGCATGTCCATGATGTAAATCTCCTGCTCCACCACATCCCAAAGTTGTTCTATTGGATTAAGATCTGGTGACTGTGGAGGCCTTTAGTGAACAGACTAGTGAACACATTGTCATGTTTTAAGGTGCGCACACACGCTCAGCGGATCGTTCAGAAACTTTTCTCAGTCCGCTGTACACACGCGCTACTGGCGGCTAAAAGACCGCCCAGCGGGAGGGTCCGGCAGACCCGTCGTTTCCTCTTGTAGTGCGTGTGTACGCACCTTAAAGAGACTATGTAACAAAAAAAGTGCCCCGTGGGGGGGTACTTACCTCATAGCCTCTGGATACGATTGAGGCTTCCCCGTCCTCCTCCGTCCCACAGTGGTCTTGGTGGGCCCCTCTGAAGTCACAGTTGACAATTTGTCAGGTTGTGGCACAGTAGTGCCTGCAATATTTACCTTCCCTGGCTCCCTTGCAGGCGCAGTAGCGGCTCCCTGATGGCGATGGCCTAAGGCTGAAATAGCTGCGCAGTAGAGTGGACCAGACTGGGATCGGCTACTTCCGCCTGATCCCGAACAACGTTGGAGTAAGTTCATAGTATTACCATCTACAGTAATAGCTTAGTTAGTAGACACAGTAATGTACTCAGATTTTATTATTTCTGCAAAATTAGGTGTTTAAAGGACAACCGCGGGGACATTTCACATGATGAGATAGACATGTGTATGTATAGTGCCAAGCACACAAATAACTAGGCCGTGTTCCTTTTTTTCTTTCTCTGCCTGAAAGAGTTAAAAATCGGGTATGCTAATGACTGTCTAGGTCGAGACTGGGTCAGACTGGGTCAGACTATAGCATAACCCTCGCTAATTAGTAATTACAGCCATAAAATACTTTCCTGTCAGTAAGTGGCTTCTGAGAGCAGGAAAGAGATAAAAAGGCTCAATAATTCATAGATTTGAGCTCTAGCATACTTCAATGAAGGTGTCATTGAGCAGAGACAATGGAACAGTTAAAACTTAAAAAATAGATTTAAATATAAAATAAAACTGTGGCATATCTAAAAAAAATAATTTTAGGAGAAGGAGGATGGATGCAATTGTTTTTCTCATCAGTTTATTTTCACCTCGGATTGCCTTTGAACAGCTAAATATCCTAGTTTGAAGTATTGACAAAATCACTTGAAACAGATTAGTACATGTAAATAATTTCAGTGTTTGTAGTTGTGGGTTCTGTTGCTTGAATTGCATCATCCATCTATTCAGACTTCTTTGGTCTCAGGTTTCCTTTAAAGAGGAGCTGTCAGCTGTACTAACTAAAAAAAAACTACATATATAAGTAGATACATGCTTGCTCTACATACATAACATATGTATTGCATCGTCCACATTTTGATTTCAGTGAGTTCTATATAGTAAATAAAGAGAAAACTGTTTCAGACATTTGCCATTTTGGAATCCCTGTGTCTGAAGCCAATCCTGATGTAATTTCCTCCCTTACACTAGGTTTCCATTGCTGCCGATTCCGGGCCAATTCCTCGCCCACAAATTCGGATGGATTTTAGCAGCCTATAGAAGTCTATGTAAGGCATCCGAAAGGCATCCAAATTTGTGGCTGGGGAAAAATCTGAGGCCCTGCAGCATAATTCTGTGTGTGACTGTCCGAATCCCATAGCCGCGCATAGCGCGGCTAGAGGGATTCGACTGCGAGAGACGAGCAGCTGTGCCGGCATTGCATCTCGCAAGACGCATGCCGTGCACAAGTGGAAACGAGCCCTGACTCTGGGAGGAGGGCAGCCAATGCAAACACAGACAGTCTTCAGACAGTCCCACCCAGCTTTGCAATAGAAAGTGCATTGTAACTGTGTGACTTAGCATCTTCTCAGCATGAGAAATATTAGCCAATCAGAGAGGAAGAGAGGTGTGGGAGGGGAAAACAGGAGGGAAAGAGCCTTCAGCCAATCAGGCTGCATTAGATAAGTCTGAGGGAGAAGTAAAGAAGCAAAAAGACAATCCAGCATGCTCTGCAACTTCCTTTGTGTGGCAATGTACCAAATAAGAGCCAGGGAAACTGGGGAATGATGTTTTATCAACAACAAAAGTAAGAGTGATTTTTATCTTTTGGATTGCCTGGTTAGCATCCTTATTACTTGTTTACCAGATAAAAATAAATAATTGAATTTTGATTTTATGCCCGACAGTTACTCTTTAACTGGGCTTAGAGCCAATTTACAGGGTCCAGTGAAAAATGGCACCAGCTAAATAATGGCGCCCCCTTCTGCCCGATATATGTTTAAAACAATATTTATCGTTTTAAAGGTTAAAATAGTGCAGACCTTTTGAACGAAATTTATCGTTTTAAAACTTTTTTTTTTTTCCTGCCTGAACGATATTTATCGTTTTAACCCCTGCTTTGCTGCCGTTTGGAAAATATCTGCCCACCGACTTAAATGTTTAATAACCCCCTTAAACGCTAAAAACACCAAATTTGCAGGGAATGTTAAGAAAAAATTGTGAACAAGAGAAATTTTTTTTTTCAAAAAGACCTTATAGTTTTTGAGAAAATCGATTTTGAATATTCTCCTTCTGACCGTGGGAAAATGAAACGCCCGCCGACTTTAGCGGTTAATAGCAAAGCCCCTTTAAATGCCAGAAACACCAAATGTGTAGGGAAATGTTAAGAAGAACAGTGGGAACAAGCAGTAAAAAATTTTTTCAAAAAGACCTTATAGTTTTTGAGAAAATCGATTTTAAATCTTCAAAGAGAAACATCTATTTAAATGGCGTAATGACATTTTTGCAGAAACAATTCCCGACGAATTTAGCAGTTAATAGCAAAGTCCCCTTAAATCCTAGCAACACCAAATTTGCAGGATATGTTAAAAAGATACTGGAAAACAATATTTAAAAAAAAATGAAAAATTGTATTTATTTATTTTTTAAATTCATATTTTTGGGTTATGTTCAGAGTGTGGGAAATTTTTTGAAAAAAATGACGTGGGGTCCCCCCTCCCGAGCCTCTGTAACCCCTTGTCTCCCATGCAGGCTGGGATAGCCAGAATGCGGAGCCCCGGCCGACTGGGGCTTCGCACCCTGAGCTATACCAGCCCGCATGGTCCATGGTATGGGAAGGCTCCGGGGGGGAGGGGCGGCCAAGCCTCCCCCTCCCCCCCGGAGCCCCTTGTCCAATCCATGGACAAGGGGCTCTTCCCCACCTCCGGTGCCCCAGGAGGAGGCGGGGGCGACGACTCCCTGGGGGGGGGGTTCATGGTGGCATCTGGGAGTCCCCTTTAAGAAGAGGACCCCCAGATTCCCACCCCCCTCCCAGGAGAAATGAGTATAGGGGTACAAAGTACCCCTTACCCATTTCCACAAAGGGTTAAATGAAATAAAAACGCAACCACGAGAAAAGTCCTTTAATGTTCTAAATTAACCACAAATACTTACCTGTACCTTTAAGAAAAAAATGCCACGTCAATTAGGTCCCACGACAGTATCCTCTATCTTGCGACCTTCTGTTACATGTTGATTGAAGATCTCCGCCGCCCCGACGCCACACACGCCGCCTCCGCCGCACTGCTCTTAGCTACACTTAGTATAGCTTAGAGCAAAAAGCATCTTTAAATTTTAGCTCCAATGGTCCCCATTGGTTCCTTATCAGACCAATGGGGATCAGGAGGATCCCCATTGGTCGATAAGGAACCAATGGGGAGCCTTGGAGCAAAAGTTTAAAGATGCTTTTTGTTCTCAGCTATACTTAGTATAGCTGAGAGTGCGTCTATACAGACGCATTACCGCTAGCTCCAGCTGCCCTCTCTGCCTCTCTCACACCTGTCACCCTCACCCATGCTGGCACCCATGGGTGCATTGGGTGGCAGCATGGGTGAGGGTGACAGGTGGGGGGAGGCAGGGAGGGCAGCGGCAGCTAGCGGTAATGCGTCTGTAATAGACGCACTCTCAGCTATACTTAGTATAGCTGAGAGCAGTGCGGCAGAGGCGGCGTGTGTGGCGTCGGGGCGGCGGAGATCTTCAATCAAAATGTAACAGAAGGTCACAAGATGGAGGATACTGTCGTGGGACCTAATTGGCGTGGGATTTTTTTCTTAAAGGTACAGGTAAGTATTTGTGGTTAATTTAGAACATTAAAGGACTTTTCTCGTTGTTGCGTTTTTATTTCAGTTACCCCTTTGTGGAAATGGGTAAGGGGTACTTTGTACCCCTATACTCATTTCTCCTGGGAGGGGGGTGGGCATCTGGGGGTCCCCTTCTTAAAGGGGACTCCCAGATGCCACCATAAACCCCTCCCCCAGGGAGTCGTCACCCCCGCCTCCACCTGGGGCAAGGGAGGCGGGGAAGAGCCCCTTGTCCATGGATTGGACAAGGGGCTCCGGGGGGGGGGGGAGGTTTGGCCGCCCCTCCCCCCCAGAGCCCCCCCATACCATGGACCATGCGGGCTAGTATAGCTCAGGGTGCGAAGCCCCAGTTGGCCGGGGCTCCGCATTCTGGCTATCCCAGCCTGCATGGGAGACAAGGGGTTACAGAGGCTCGGGAGGGGGGACCCCACGTTGTTGTTTTTTTTTTATTTCCCACACTCAGAACATTAAAAAAAAAAGTTGATAGCAAATTTAGAAAAAAAACGACGTGAGGTCCCCCCTCCCGAGCCTCTGTAACCCCTTGTCCCCCATGCAGGCTGGGATAGCCAGAATGCGGAGCCCCGGCCGACTGGGGCTTCGCACCCTGAGCTATACCAGCCCGCATGGTCCATGGTATGGGGGGGCTCTGGGGGGGAGGGGCGGCCAAGCCTCCCCCTCCGGAGCCCCTAGTCCAATCCATGGACAAGGGGCTCTTCCCCGCCTCCCTTGCCCCAGGAGGAGGCGGGGGCGACGACTCCCTGGGGGGGGGGGGTTCATGGTGGCATCTGGGAGTCCCCTTTAAGAAGGGGACCCCCAGATGCCCACCCCCCTCCCAGGAGAAATGAGTATAGGGGTACAAAGTACCCCTTACCCATTTCCACAAAGGTAACTGAAATAAAAACGCAACAACGAGAAAAGTCCTTTAATGTTCTAAATTAACCACAAATACTTACCTGTACCTTTAAGAAAAAAATCCCACGCCAATTAGGTCCCACGACAGTATCCTCCATCTTTTGACCTTCTGTTACATTTTGATTGAAGATCTCCGCCACCCCGACGCCACACACGCCGCCTCCGCCGCACTGCTCTCAGCTATATTAAGTATTGCAGGGGACCGCGCGTGCATCGATGCGTGCATCCCTGCTTGGACGACAGAGCTCCGCTCCGCCTTCAGTCTCCCAGCAGCGATCGCTAGGAGATTGTACAGCGTTGCGATCTACGGCAATGCTGTACTGGGGATAGCCGTGTGACACGGCTGTCCCCTCCAGAGGCTCGGTGGTGATCGGCTGTCATAGGCTGAAGCCTATGACATCCGATCACAGTAATTGGCTGGCGGGGGAGGAAGCTAGGGGGGAAAAAAAACACACATTTATTACAAAAATAATAATAAACATATTTACAATAAAATAAACAAACATCCTGGGAGCGATCTTTGCCCACCAACAGAGAGCTCTGGTGGTGGGCAGAAAAGGGGGGTGCTGAGTTGTGTGGCCCTGCAGCGAGCCCTTAAAGCCATATATCAAAAAGAGTCCGCGCTCATAATCATAAGCTAAATACAAAAAGTCTCACAGTCCTTGTTCAGGTTGTCCACAGACCACCCCGAGCAGGGTTCACACCATAAATGCCGCTCCAGGTTGTATTAGCCAAGATATACGTCATATGCAAAAAAGGAAAGAAAGCAAATATAGTGTATAACTGCATTAAACTGGAAAATCTTCCAACACCTCTCCAAAGTGTCACTTTCCGTCACCTCGCACACTACACCAACTGTGCCAGGACACCCCCCAAGTGCCCGCACTCACCCAAGCACCCTCCAAAGTATCCGGACGTGGGAATGAAAGCTTTGGGGGTTAAGGATCATCCGCAGTTCAAGATATCCACTATTGCTCCAATATACACTATATTTGCTTTGTTTCCTTTTTTGCCTATGACGTGAATCTTGGTGGCATTTTAGTGTGAACCCTGCTCGGGATGGTCTGTGGACAACCTGAACAAGGACTGTGAGATTTCTTGTATTTAGCTTATGATTATGAGCGCGGACTCTTTTTGATATATATTTTATTGATATTGTGAACACAGCAATAGTGAGACGCTAACCATGTTTGCAATCATTTATATATCCTAAGTGCATACGTTTTTTTGTTATATGAGCCCATAAAGCTGCAGTGGCCCATTTATAGAAAAATGTCTTTAGATGGGTTTAACACTGCCTGGTCTTCAGGGGGGGTTTTACACTGCGGTCCTCAAGCCCCAGACCCAGACTGAGTACAGTATGCATATGAGGTGCTCAGAATAAAGTTTGACCACACTGCTTGTTTCAGGTGCTGCTTGTTTCAGGTGTGTAATTCATACACTACTAAAGCCAGAATATTCAACATGTTAATCTGGTCACTGGCACTGTTAAAAAGGAAATAAATATGTCAGCCCGTATATCCCTCTCACAACAAATTCACTTTAAAGATTTCTTGCTTGTAGCTGTAGGTGTTTTAAATTGTCATGCACTGTGACAAGTACAGACAGTCGGTATCTGCTCTAAATGTTCATATCATGCTGAGAGCAATGAAATTGCTTCCTAAAAAAACAATATCTATGCACTGAGGCAGACAACTTCCATGCTGGCCTCACAGTACACTGTCCAAGCGGATGTCAGTAGGTGTGAAACGTAAGTTCACATCATTTATCTCTACATCTTCCTTGACAGTGCTAATTCTCCATACTAAACCCAGCTTCCTTTTTGTCTTATCTCCACACATTTGTGGAACTGTCAATGCCGACTGATTTGTAAAATTGAAAAATTACACTTTTTGAAACTATAACCAAAAGCGTCACATGTTCAATAATATCCCTATTTTAGGGCTGGTTCACACGGGCGAATGCAGGTCGTTTTCTGCCAGCCGCAGCGCTCATCGGTTGAGTGCAACCCATTTAAGTAAATGGCAGTGATTGTTCGGTACTTTTACCGTCAATTGCGCGAATGCTGCATTCAGATCCTGATAACCCTCGCCGTTTCAGCCGACCCTGGAAGCAACATGCAGCTTTCAGGGTCACTTGCCGCCATGTCTCCGTGTCCCCCTGCAGGGGTGAAAAATGCTGATCCCAGGCAAAAGCCATCAAATGCTTTTCTGCACACTTACAGGAAAGCGTTTGACCAAGACCTTGTGGGACCCCCAGCAGTCACCTGAGTGAACCAAAAGGGGAATAAGAGGCACCCAGATGATGATAAAACTGCATGAAAAACAGTTAAAATAGAAGGGGTGAGGTGGCTTTAATATGCACTTGGCAACACGTATCGTGGGTCTCAGCCCACTTCCTCAGGCCGAATACAGTGCCAGAGTTCTCTATAGCTGAGCTGTAGGTGCATCTTCACCATACCTACCTGTGTGAACCATCCCTTACAATCCTCACAGGGCACACCGCAGGCCTATTTAAAGCTCTAGGTCTACATGCCATGATTTTCTGTGGCATTTAGAATGAAGTTTTTTTCAGGCTCTTGGGTTCAAAGAATCATTTCATAGTTCAGTGTTGCCAATAATTTAGCCATCTCATCCTTCTAAAACCAAGTATGAACTCACTGATGTTAATAGGTCAAACTGTTTTCTTACTCTTGTAGTGGTATACAGTACTTATCGTATGTCTGTATGTTTCTTATATGTATCAGTCCTCTCTGTTTGGACTTTGTTCATTGTACCTTTTTGGGTATGAAAAATGAAGTATACAACTTTCTGTGATTAATTAGATTCAGTCACTGCCTTAAAGAGGAGCTGTCAGCCCTACTATCTCAGGGAAAAAAAACAAATATATAAGTAGATAAATACTTGCTCTACTTACACAACATATGTTTTGCACTGTCCACGTTATGATTCCTGTGAATTTTATAAAGGAAGTAGAGAATCCTATTCTAGACAGTTTCCATATTTACTGTGGCTATTTGGAAGCTAGTCGTGATGTAATATCCGCCCTTATGTTGGGAATACATGGGTTGATCCGGCGGCCGATTAGCCACCGGATCGACCCCAGCCGCGTCCCTGCTCGTCTGCACGTGCGCGCAGATCGATTACCGCTTGTCCCCGCCGACGCTTCCTTATCAGCGCTCGATTCCCTGCCATTGTCCGCCAGCGGGGATCGAGCGGGCGGGGGTCGAGTGGCTTGATTGGGCCAGCTGAATATTATCAGCTGGCCGGATCAGCTGGTCGATACACGGTACAGAAACGTACCGTGTATCCCCAGCATTAGCCTCCTCTGCTTGATTTGCCCGCCCTTCACTATAGAAAGTGCATTGTTTCGGCCTGAGAAATTTTGGCCAATTAGAGAGGAACAGACGTATAGGGGGGGGGGGGGGGGGGACGGGACAGGAGAGAAAGAGGCTTCAGCCAATCAGTCTGCATTAGTTAAGTCTGAGGGGAAGTAGAGAAGCAGAAAAAGACAACCCAGCATGCCCTGCAGCTTCTCTTTTGTGTACCAAATTTTCTGTGTACCAAATGAGAGTCATGTAAACTGGGGAATGATAATTTATCAACAAGAAAAGTAATAGTGATTTTAACTTTTGGATTGCCTGATTAGCATCCTTATTACTTGTTTACCAGATAAAAAGAAAGAATTGAATTTTGATTGTATGCCCGACAGTTACTCTTTAACTGAGCTTAGAGCCAATTTACAGGAATTATTTATCGGTTTACTAACCTCTCCCTCTCCGCTAACTTAAAAGTGTACCACCATCCTACAACCCCACCACCATACTTGACTATGTGGGCCCTCAACTTTATCATGACTCCACATGAAATCCCTAACCCAGGCACTTTGGTTCCAATCAGCACTGTTTCTACTCCTCCCATAACGCTTGTGCTGCATCCCAGAAATGGGCTATTTCTAGGCACATGGCTACTAGTGTTGGGCGAACAGTGTTCGCCACTGTTCGGGTTCTGCAGAACATCACCCTGTTCGGGTGATGTTCGAGTTCGGCCGAACACCTGACGGTGCTCGGCCAAACCGTTCGGCCACATGGCCGAACTAAGAGCGCATGGCCGAACGTTCCCCGAACGTTCGGCTAGCGCTGTGATTGGCCGAACGGGTCACGTGGTTCGGGCCCGAACGCGCTCTGATTGGCCGAACGGTCACGTGGTTCGGGTAAATAAATACCCGAACCACGTCATATCTCCGCCATTTGTCTGTGGGTTTAGCTTTGGGTAGGCAGGCAGGGTAGTTCGCTCTCCAGCCACGCTAGCCAGGGTCCCCCCCAGTCATTGTGTGTCGCTGCTGGGAACAGTAGTACACCGCTCGCTCAGCCACACTATATATAGCATTGTTTACTGCCACTGTGTACCTCGCTCAGCCACGCTATATATATAGCATTGTGTTTTCTGACACTCTGTGTACACGGCTTAGCCTGACTAATATAGCATTGTGTGTACTGCCACTGTGCACCTCGCTCAGCCACGCTATATATAGCATTGTGTGTACTGCCACTGTGCACCTCGCTCGGCCACGCTATATATAGCATTGTGTGTACTGCCACTGTGCACCTCGCTTAGCCACGCTATATATATAGCATTGTGTTTTCTGACACTCTGTGTACATGGCTTAGCCTGACTAATATAGCATTGTGTGTACTGCCACTGTGCACCTCGCTCAGCCACGCTATATATAGCATTGTGTGTACTGCCACTGTGCACCTCGCTCAGCCACGCTATATATAGCATTGTGTGTACTGCCACTGTGCACCTCGCTCAGCCACGCTATATATAGCATTGTGTGTACTGCCACTGTGCACCTCGCTCAGCCACGCTATATATATAGCATTGTGTTTTCTGACACTCTGTGTACACGGCTTAGCCTGACTAATATAGCATTGTGTGTACTGCCACTGTGCACCTCGCTCAGCCTCGCTATATATAGCATTGTGTGTACTGCCACTGTGCACCTCGCTCAGCCACGCTATATATAGCATTGTGTGTACTGCCACTGTGCACCTCGCTCAGCCACGCTATATATAGCATTGTGTGTACTGCCACTGTGCACCTCGCTCAGCCACGCTATATATATAGCATTGTGTTTTCTGACACTCTGTGTACACGGCTTAGCCTGACTAATATAGCATTGTGTGTACTGCCACTGTGCACCTCGCTCAGCCACGCTATATATAGCATTGTGTGTACTGCCACTGTGCACCTCGCTCAGCCACGCTATATATAGCATTGTGTGTACTGCCACTGTGCACCTCGCTCAGCCACGCTATATATATAGCATTGTGTGTACTGCCACTGTGCACCTCGCTCAGCCACGCTATATATATAGCATTGTGTTTTCTGACACTCTGTGTACACGGCTTAGCCTGACTAATATAGCATTGTGTGTACTGCCACTGTGCACCTCGCTCAGCCACGCTATATATAGCATTGTGTGTACTGCCACTGTGCACCTCGCTCAGCCACGCTGTATATAGCATTGTGTGTACTGCCACTGTGCACCTCGCTCAGCCACGCTATATATAGCATTGTGTTTTCTGACACTCTGTGTACACGGCTTAGCCTGACTAATATAGCATTGTGTGTACTGCCACTGTGCACCTCGCTCAGCCACGCTATATATAGCATTGTGTTTACTGCCACTCTGTGTACACCGCTCAGCCAGACTATATACCGTTGTTTACTGACACTCTGTGTACACCGCTCAGCCAGACTATATACCATTGTTTACTGACACTCTGTGTACACGGCTCAGCCTGACTATAAAGCATTGTGTGTACTGCCACTGTGCACCTCGCTCAGCCACGCTATATATAGCATTGTGTTTTCTGACACTCTGTGTACACGGCTTAGCCTGACTATATAGCATTGTGTGTACTGCCACTGTGCACCTCGCTCAGCCACGCTATATATAGCATTGTGTTTACTGCCACTCTGTGTACACCGCTCAGCCAGACTATATACCGTTGTTTACTGACACTCTGTGTACACCGCTCAGCCAGACTATATACCATTGTTTACTGACACTCTGTGTACACGGCTCAGCCTGACTATAAAGCATTGTGTGTACTGCCACTGTGCACCTCGCTCAGCCACGCTATATATAGCATTGTGTTTTCTGACACTCTGTGTACACGGCTTAGCCTGACTATATAGCATTGTGTGTACTGCCACTGTGCACCTCGCTCAGCCACGCTATATATAGCATTGTGCTTTCTGACACTCTGTGTACACGGCTTAGCCTGACTATATAGCATTGTGTGTACTGCCACTGTGCACCTCGCTCAGCCACGCTATATATAGCATTGTGTTTACTGCCACTCTGTGTACACCGCTCAGCCAGACTATATACCGTTGTTTACTGACACTCTGTGTACACGGCTCAGCCTGACTATAAAGCATTGTGTGTACTGCCACTGTGCACCTCGCTCAGCCACGCTATATATAGCATTGTGTTTTCTGACACTCTGTGTACACGGCTTAGCCTGACTATATAGCATTGTGTGTACTGCCACTGTGCACCTCGCTCAGCCACGCTATATATAGCATTGTGTTTACTGCCACTCTGTGTACACCGCTCAGCCAGACTATATACCGTTGTTTACTGACACTCTGTGTACACCGCTCAGCCAGACTATATACCATTGTTTACTGACACTCTGTGTACACGGCTCAGCCTGACTATAAAGCATTGTGTGTACTGCCACTGTGCACCTCGCTCAGCCACGCTATATATAGCATTGTGTTTTCTGACACTCTGTGTACACGGCTTAGCCTGACTATATAGCATTGTGTGTACTGCCACTGTGCACCTCGCTCAGCCACGCTATATATAGCATTGTGCTTTCTGACACTCTGTGTACACGGCTTAGCCTGACTAATATAGCATTGTGTGTACTGCCACTGTGCACCTCGCTCAGCCACGCTATATATAGCATTGTGTTTTCTGACACTCTGTGTACACGGCTTAGCCAGACTATATAGCATTGTGTGTACTGCCACTCTGTGTACACCGCTCAGCCAGACTATATAGCATTGTGTTTACTTCCACTCTGTGTCTGCTGGGCCTGGGAACAGTAGTACACCGCTCACCCGCCACTGTATAGCATTGTGCTCTGTGTCGCTGCTGGGAATAGTGGTACTGTATAGCATTTCTGTACTGCCACTGTACTGCTGCCAGTCAGCGTGTACTGTAAGGATAAGTGAAATGAGGAAGAAATCCGGTGAAAGAGGAAGGGGCAAGGGAAGAGGTGTTTCCCCTGACGGTTCACGTACAGGCCACAGGGGAGCACCCAAGAAAACCCACTCAATACCGCCCATGTTGTCCAGGACAACAACCCTCACAAATCCAAAAGAACAGGACCAGATAATTACTTGGATGACCTCTCAAGCGTCCAGCAGTGGGTTAAGCAGCACCAGCACATCACGCACGAGGTCCGAGTCCTCAGCCAGTTACAAGGAGCCAGTGGGCACAAAGCTGACACAACCGGCAGCGACACCACGCACACAACTGCCAGATAACCAGTCCTATGAATTACCTCAGGACACAATGGGGTATTCGCAGGAGCTATTCCCAGCCCAACAAACTTCCACCTATGAAAGGTCAATGGAGGAACAGCCAGAAATGTTGTGCCCGAATTCACAACCATTAACTGTGGGAAATGCACCGCGCACTGAAATACAAGGCGAGTCCGAGGAGGACTCGGAAACCCAAACCCCAGAGCAAGTTGGGCAGGAGGGGTTGCAATTGCAGGAGGTCGGCCGACAAGATCTGGAAGACGACGTTGGAGTGAGCTGCGCAGAGGTTGTTCTGGGGAGCTCTACTCCACGGCGGCGGCCCCCCACAATGACATATGACGAGTTTGAGGAGATGGAAGAGGAGGGTATGGACAATGTGGACAGAGACCCAGATTTTATTTGTGAACGAGAACATCGCCGTCGTAGCAGCAGCACAGATGAGTCTGTTGAAGAACCCACTGCTGCACGAGTTCGCCTTGTGCCACAAGGTAGGCGGCGCGCAATTTCAGGCACCACAAGCGTGGAAGTTAGAGTGAGAGGCAAAAGAGGAGGAAACAGAAATCGCCAGCAAGGAGGCAGGTGCTCCAAAGTCTGGGCTTTCTTTGAAGACTGCACTGAGGATGTTACCATGGCGATTTGCAAGGTGTGCAAGACTCGCCTGAGCAGGGGGAAAAGTATTAACAACCTCTCCACCACCAGCATGAGCCGCCACATGCTATCCAAACATCCCACTCTGTGGGCAAACGCGGCAGGACAGGGTACCAGCAACACTGCCTCCCTTGGGTTCACCAGACTCACCACCAGACCCGCCTCAGCAGCAGCAGTAGCCCAGCCATTGCGTGGTTCACAACATTCACAAACATCAGACGACGCTGACACTGTCACTTTCCGGAGTAGTGCTCTTGAGGTCTCCCAGTGTTCATCAAACACAACAACCAACAGCCCTTCCGTGTGCAGCGCTACGGTTCAGTTGTCTGTGTCGGAGATGTTTGAGCGCAAGAGGAAATTGCCAGCAAATGACCCCCGGGCCGTGGCAGTAACAGCCAGCATAGCCAAGCTTCTGGCCTGCGAAATGCTGCCATATCGAGTGGTGGAGACAAACAGCTTCAAGGGCATGATGTCAGTGGCCATCCCACGTTACGTGGTTCCCAGCCGCTACCACTTTGCGCGCTCTGCAGTGCCTGAGTTGCATGAGCACGTGGTCAGCAAAATAACCCGAAGCTTGAAGAATGCCGTTGCCTGCAAGGTTCACCTCACCACTGACACCTGGACGAGTGCGTTCGGCCAGGGTCGATACATCTCCCTTACCGCGCACTGGGTGAACCTTGTGGAGCCTGGCAGCGATTCCTCACCTGCTACGGCGCGGGTGTTGCCCACGCCGCAAACAGCTGCACCGCCGTCCCTCCCACTGGATAACAACAGCAGCACCTACCTCTCTGACTCCTTCTCCTCCAATGCATCTCAAAGCTGTACCTCATCCGGAAACGCTAACCCAGCAGCAGTAGGATCGTGGAAGCAGTGCAGCACAGCTGTTGGCATGCGTCAGCAAGCGTTGCTGAAGCTGATCTGCCTTGGGGATAAGCAGCACACAGGGGAGGAAATTTGGAGGGGAATAAAGGAACAGACGGATTTGTGGCTGGCACCGCTGGACCTGAAATCGGGCATGGTTGTGTGTGATAATGGGAGTAATCTCATTCGCGCTTTAAGGTTGGCTAAGCTGACACACATCCCTTGCCTGGCGCACGTGATGAACCTAGTAGTTCAGCGGTTCCTGAGGACATACCCAGGCGTGGCCGATCTTCTGTTGAAGGTGCGTCGAGTGGCCAAACATTGTAGAAATTCCAGTACTGCTTCGGGGGCACTCGCCAAGATGCAGGAGCGCTTCAATCCCCCCCACCATCGCTTGCTGTGTGATGTCCCTACGCGCTGGAATTCTACGCTGCACATGCTAGCACGCTTTTGTGAGCAGAAGAGTGCAGTGGTCCAGTACATGACGGCGCAGTACCGAGGCGCATCCGGACAGCTGCCAAGCTTCTGTGGATCCGATTGGGCCAACATGTTGGACCTCTGCCAAGTCCTCCAAAATTTTGAGCAATCCACGTTGCTTGTGAGCAGTGACAACTCTTCAGTCAGCATTACCATACCACTGCTGTGTTTACTGAAGAGGTCGATGTTAAAAATCAAGGAAACAGCTGTCATGATGCAACTGGGGGAATCTGAAGGAGAAAACGATCAGCGTGATGGTACCAACATCAGGCCATCCGCCTCAGGGAACGCTGGCCCCAGCAGCTATGACGAAGAAGAGGAGGAGGAACAGCTGGAGTTGGAGCAGGAATTTCATGCCACCACTGACGAGGGCCAGAGCGGTGCACGTTGGACTTCCACAATTCAACGCGAATGGTCAGCAGAAGCAGACCAGGAGGAAGGTGACGACTATGATGCATCACAACAACTATCACAACGCTCACAAGAGGATGATGAGGATTCTGGTAGGACTCTGGCACACATGGCTCAATTCATGCTAGACTGCATTGAACGTGACCCACGCATTGTGCGCATTCTGGACAACACCAATTACTGGGTTTATACCCTTCTGGATCCACGGTACAAACACAATGTTCCAAAACTGCTTGAAGAAAGAGTCAGACAGGTCAAAATGGAAGAATACCAGCAGGCCCTTGTGGAGACTTTAGAGAGGAGATTGACATCCTCCCCCTCCTCTAGCCAGTTGTACGCAGACAGACTGACTTCCGCAAACCCAGGACGACCAGGAGGGCAGCAAACAACGCAAGCCGCAGCTAGTACCCAAAAGGGAACGGTATCGGCAGTGTCCTTGGAGTGGGAAAATTTTCTTGACACCCATGCAGCAGCAGCCCACTGAACAGCAAGCGTGCAGATCCACCTCCAACACCGATCGCCTGGAGAAGATGGTCAAGGACTACATGTCAGATGACGTAGCTGTGTCGAACAATCCATCTGCACCCTTCAACTATTGGGTATCGAAGCTAGACACCTGGCACGAACTGGCAATGTACGCAATAGAGGTGCTGGCTTGCCCGGCAGCCAGCGTTATGTCGGAACGCTGTTTCAGTGCTGCCGGAGGCATCGTCACAGATCGGCGTATCCGCCTCTCTACAGAAAATGCAGACCGTCTGACTCAAATTAAAATGAATCAATCCTGGATTGGAAATGACTACGCAACACTCCAGGACCCCAACCAAGTAACATGACCAATGAACATCTGGGATGGTGTAGCGTTTCCGGTCCCTGTTTATTGAACCTCTCATCTGTATTACATTTATGACTGCATGGCGGCAAAAAGCATTGCTGCTATATCCGCACGCTTTTTGTCCTCGTGCAAGGCCTGGGTTGTTGTGTCTCAAAAACCGTGGCCTTCTCCTCCTGCGCCTGCTCCTGTTCCATCACGTCTGCTGCTGCTGGGTTAGCGTTGCCGCGTGGTCCCTGTTTATTGAACCACTTATCTTTATTACATTTATGACTGCATGGCGGTACAAAGCATGCTATCCGCACGCTTCTTGCCCTCATGCAAGGCCTGGGTTGTTGTGTCTCACAAAGCGTGGCCTTCTCCTCCTGCGCCTCCTCCTGTTCCATCACGTGTGCTGCTGCTGGGTTAGCGTTGCCGCGTGGTCCCTGTTTATTGAACCACTTATCTTTATTACATTTATGACTGCATGGCGGTACAAAGCATGCTATCCGCACGCTTCTTGCCCTCATGCAAGGCCTGGGTTGTTGTGTCTCACAAAGCGTGGCCTTCTCCTCCTGCGCCTCCTCCTGTTCCATCACGTCTGCTGCTGCTGGGTTAGCGTTGCCGCGTGGTCCCTGTTTATTGAACCACTTATCTTTATTACATTTATGATTGCATGGCGGTACAAAGCATGCTATCCGCACGCTTCTTGCCCTCATGCAAGGCCTGGGTTGTTGTGTCTCACAAAGCGTGGCCTTCTCCTCCTGCGCCTCCTCCTGTTCCATCACGTGTGCTGCTGCTGGGTTAGCGTTACCGGTCCCTTTTCCTGGAACCTCTTATATGTATTACATTTATGACTGCATGCCGACAAAAAACATGTTACCTGTGCAAAGAAAACAGACATTTCCCGCATTTAAAAGACAGTTTTCCCTTTGAAACTTTAAAATCGATTTTCTCGAAAACTATAAGCTCTTTTTGCTAAATTTTTTTTCCTCTTGTACCCACTCCCAAGGTGCACATACCCTGTAAATTTGGGGTATGTAGCATGTAAGGAGGCTTTACAAACCACAAAAGTTCGGGTCCCCATTGACTTCCATTATGTTCGGAGTTCGGGTCGAACACCCGAACATCGCGGCCATGTTCGGCCTGTTCGGCCCGAACCCGAACATCTAGATGTTCGCCCAACACTAATGGCTACAGGGCTTATGCCATGGAGTGCCCCTTGCTACGGAGTGTGTTCTTTGCTCAGTTTCTTGCTCCTGCCATGGCTTCTTTAAGATGCAGGAGCTGCCTCACATTTCATCCATCCCTCTGCCTAGCTGTGCTGCGCACTTTCAGTGGGTGGTGGGGATGGGAATGAATGAGTGACCAGTGGGTGGTGTGGCTATAGGAAGAAGACTAATTCAGAGAAGAGGCGTGCTGGAGGAAGAGAGCTGTGCCAGTGGCACAGTGCACTCCAGTAGCAAAGAGTGTTTTATCCCCAATGACCATCAGACCAGATACCCTGCTAGTCACCCAATACTACTCGTCCTGGCAATCAATATGTGTTAACTTGGGCATTTAGTACCTGTCACCTTGCATTTGCCTCCTCGGCCTGGAGAAAACGGTTACTCTACACAACCCTGTTACCTTGATGTTACCCTGGCCACACCCAATACCTGTGTCACCCAGTTCCTGTCACCCCTGTAGTTGTCATCCTAGCCACCTAGTGCATTTCACCATGGACATCCATTAGTTGTCACCCAGCTCCTGTCACCTTTGCCACCCAGAACCATAGTCCATTACCTATTACCATTGTACTTGCCCACTCATTACCTGTTATACTAGCCACTCAGTACCTGTCACCATTACCATTGCAGTACCTTTCAACCTGGCCACCCAGTGTCTGTCACCTTGGCCCCTGTCACCCAGTGCCTGTCACATCTGCCTATAAATAGAATCTGGCAATCCCTACATGCTTGTCACTGGCATATTTTGCCCGTGAGAAACATTTCTATTTGTTATTAGGAATATCTGCATGTCAATAATATCTGCCTATTGTTAGCAGTATCTGCATATAATGTCTATCTGTCTAATATTGGCAATACCTGCATGTCATTGATATCTTGTTGTTATCTGTGATATCTGTTTATCACTAGAGTTTGCCTGTGATGGATGTTTAGTTCATGGACTGTGTATTTGTGCAGTGCTTTTTTAGTAATCTTTCACATTTTTAAAGTCTACATCTTGAAAAATCTTGCTACATTCTGTACGTGGCAAGACGAACAATGATGATTGTTTATGGTCCAGTAATCTACAGGTAAAGGAAAAGTGCAGTGGCGTAACTAAGGCACTTGGGGCCCCAGTGTGAGTTTTACATGGAGCCCAAAGCACTCTATTGATAAGGAGCCCCAAACTGCTACCAAGGACATCTGTATGATCACAAAGGTGTAATCAGAGCAAGGAAACAGTTTGTTAAAGCGGGATTGTCACTATAAAAATCAAATTTCAACAGCAACTGGTCTGACTGTATTAAGTGATAAAAATGCTAATCGTGCATTCAAAACTTTCAAAACATTTTCTACTGTTATGGTTTGGAGTTATCACATAACTTAGGAGCACTGGTCCTTTAATAGCCATTGCCATTCATTTGCATGCTGGGGGTTATTTTTATCTATAATATATTCCTCCTCTTCCCTTTATTTCCCTGCCTAGCTGCCTAGCTGAAACATGATCCTCTGCTCACTTGTGTTTACAAGCAAGGCTGAGGTGACTCAGCAATTGGAGGAGAAAAAAAAAGGGAAAAAATGACATCAGTATTTAAGGACCTCTGTTGCGAAAATGTTAAAATTTTAAATACATGTAAACATATAGAAATAAGCCATAAATTACTTTTCTCCTATGTTGCTGTCACTTACAGTAAGTAGTAGAAACCTGACATTACTGATAGATTTTGGACTATCCCATCTTCTCATAGGGGGTTTTAAGGGTTTTCTTTATTTTTAAAAGCACTTCGTGAATGCAGTTGCTCCGTCAAACTGCCAAAAAAGTGTGCAGGGAGGCTGGCCAGCATCTTTGTGTAAATCTTTTTCAGGGAATGTCTTTATAAAGAACCCCCCATTAAGAGATGGGCTAACCCAAAACCTGTCAGTGATGTCAGATTTCTACTGCCTACTGTAAGTGACAGCAGCATAGGAGAAAGGTCATTTATGGCTCATTTTAATCTGGAAGAAATGTACTTCTTATTTGTATGTGTTTTAAATTTTAAGATTTTCGCAACAGTTCCTCTTTAACCTCAAACTGTGGGCAAAAGACGTGGTTCCCACCAGGAACAGAATTCTCTTCACGTTTTGATTTCAGTGAATTATATATAGTAAATAGACAGTACAATACATGTGTTATGTAAGTAGATCAAAAAAGATCCTATATACGTGTTTTTTTCCCTGGCATATTATGGCTAATCCTACTGCTTTACGGATTACCACTGTGCAATGCACATATATTGGTGTTCATTACCAGCATAGCACCAATGAAAAGCTAATAAAATGGATTAAGGAGGGCGCCGAGTGGGCCCCTCTGGTCCTGGGGCCCCGATGCAGATGCAACTTCCACATCCCCTATTTCTACTCCACTGGAAACATGTCCCATTAATACAGTGTCTACTGTACAGCATGCAATGTTGTGCCCAATATTTGCCCTGCCCACATTCTGGTGTGGCCACACCCACTTTGTGCTGCATCGCATTATCAGCACCACATGTCTATCCCCTCTTTAGGGCCACTGGGAGGTCAGTAATTTGGTTTAAAAGGTGTAAGCTGGCAATTCTAGTTGTTGAAGTACTGTGTTATGACTAACATCCACATTTCTGAAGATAGCGGTCACAGAGCTGCATTTAGTCTGTTCATGTTCTGGGGTCACTATGCTTGGCATTCCATTAGTAATAGCCAGATAGTGTACTGTAGATAGAGCTTTGCCTCTGTCACAGGAGACCTGGGTGGGTTTGAATCTTGGCTTTTCCTGTTCAGTAAGCCAGCGCCTATTCAGTAGGAGACCTAAGGGCCTGTTTCCACTAAATGCAATTTTTCTTATGCAGATTTCCCATAGGCATTCATTGGAGTCAGTTTTCTGCATCCAGAATCCGCATGTAGTGGAAATAGGCCCTAACACTGCTACTGGCTATAGCAGAGGTGCCCACACTTTTTCAGCTGGTGAGCTACTTCAAAAAATTAGCAAGGCAAAATGATCTACCTATGTGAAATTTTAGGAGCACAATTGTATATCTAGAATGGAAGATGTAGTACATTTGGGATCTACCATAAAGTCCTTGTGATCTACCGGTAGATAGATCGTGATCTACCTGATGGGCACTCCTGGACTATAGAGTGTGCCCTAGTGGCTGCAGCTCTGGTGCTTTGAGACGGCTAGGAGAAATGCACAATTTAAATATTATTTGTCTTGTCTTGGTAGTTCTGTGCTTGTGGATAGCATGCCTCTGTGTCTGACTGCTGGAAGACCAGATGATATCCATGGCTCAGCATTGTTCCTTTGTTCCAGCCTTTGCTGCAGAGAGTCTGGAGAGTTCAGGCTCCCTTCCAATTCCTGTCCACCTGCTCTATTGTTGCATTGCCTATAATGTATTTGTATTGCCTTAGCACAAGTTTAGTATTATTTAACTCGCCCTTTGGCCTTTGCTTTATTTTCTGTAAAGTTTAGTGGTTAAATTTTGCTCCACTGTTTGCTGTGCTCTCTGCCTCTTCTATTGCCTGTAGCTTCTCCTCAAATAAACTCACCTTCGCTTTCAGTCCTGGTGTCTGAGTCTGAGTGCCCTTTGAGCAGCTATGAAAACCTGTTCTCTGTTCCTGAAGGGTTTCCTGTATCGGGTAACCTTACAATAACCCTGCCTAATGTCTCTTTGTACAAGTTTAAAGCACAAGATGCTTTTTACTTTATGATGATTTGCTGTTGTCTTTGAATTGCTTCTTTCCTTTCCTTGTTTAGAATAAATTTGTGGGTTATGCTGGGAATACACGGCTCAATTTTGAGCCATTTAGATGGCTCGATAGATTATTTTCCTACATGTCCGATCTCCCGCCCAATTGTTTCTGCGCTCGATTCCGCATTGAACACAATGGAATAAATAAAAACTAGCGGAAGATACGAGAATCGCCTGCCGAATCGAGCAGAGACTCGATCGGGCGGGAGATTCGAGCGGCAAAAATCGAGCCGTGTATGCCTTTAGTATTAGGAAATTTCATCCAAGCAGGGATAGCATCAGACTGTTACCCAAAATGATCATGAACAACTGTTTTGAACAAGATAAGTGTACTGTCTGTTGCAGATTTAAAGGATACCTTAGCCATTTTAAAAATTCAAAAGCAGGGGGAGCAGGCATGTGTAGGGTGCTCTCAGTGCGCACTGCTCGGGCGATCACACGCCCACAGCCATTAGCACTCTGTGCATGCGAATTACGTAGTTGTGACATAGTACGCATGCGCAGAGTACTCCCAGTCTCAGTGATGTGGCTGGCTTTCAGCAATTAAGAAGCTCAAGGACAATTTAGGTTGCAGGGGGTTACTTTTGCCATCAGACTTTCAGCTATTTCATAGCGGAAATGTCTGGAACCCTTTTGGTTTGGGGTAGGGGGGGACATTTGGGCATCTTGTGCTTTATAACATGGCCAGAAATCTCAGTGCTGAAGGCAATGAAAGGTTACTAATGGTTAGAGTTATGATTATGCTTAGGCATAGACTAGGAGGGTTTGAGTTAGGAGTTGGATTGGGGTGAGGGTTTAGCTATTAGGGTTAGGAATACACATCCGGAAGGGGTTATTGCTAAGGGAAGAGGTTACAGATGTCAGGAAGCTGAGGCCATGCGCCAGCATTGGGATTAATCCAAGCAGTTGGGTTATGGCTAAAGGACACCTGAAGCGAGAAGAATATAAAGGCTGCCATACTTATTTCCTTTCAAAGTTAATATCCAAGCAAATAAAAAAAGTAAGTAGATGTTTTTTGACATTTGCCCGGACATTCCCTTTAAACAATACCAGTTGCCTGGCAGCCCTGCTGATCTATTTGGCTGCAGTAGTGTTTGAATAACATCAGAAACAAGCATACAGCTAATCTTGTCATACCTTACAATGATGTCAGAAACACCTGATCTGTTGCATGCTTGTTCAGGGTCTATGGCTAAAAAATTAGAGGCAGATGATCAGCAGGACAGCCAGGCAACTGGTATTGTTTAAAAGAAAATAAATATGAAAGCCTCCATATCCCTTTTGTTACAGTTATCCGTTAAGCATCAGGAAGGATTTTTTATTTTTATTTTTTACAGATGACAGGTTAGGTTAGGGCCATCTGAACAATGGACAAACTGAAGAACCACTGTAAAGAATTTTGCTCACGCGACACCCATAAATCACCTGTGCCAAATATATACAGGTGCACAATGAACTACAGACTGCACACCACTTTCATTCCTGACAGTCTTTCTGACGACATTTGGAAAATGTAACACAATTACACATCGTTTGGCAGCATGTGCAGTCATTATCTTATCCATTTTCCCAGGAGCCATTAGCATAGTTTAAAAACAATTGAACAATTTTACAGCTGAGATGCAAAACATGTTGCTCAGAAGACTTTCCCAAGGTCATATGGAATAAGCTCATCAAAGCAGAAAAAAAGAGATAAAGTACCAGAAACAGTGCAGGACAAGATAAAAAACAGACTAGTGTGTCTGAAGTGTGAGGATAATGCATTGTGCTATCACAGTCTACAGGAAGTACATTTAAAAAGGGCGCCGAGCTAATTTTGGCGCCGGGGAAAGACGCTAATAGAATATCGTTAAAATTACCAATAAAGTACTTCTGGGCAATGGGTAATACAATAGAAGAATATTGGTAATTGTTATCAATATTTTACTATCACTGAATCTAACCCTATTCTCGCACTAACCCTCCCTCTACTGATATCAAATGCTGAGTACACACAATGCAATGTAATCGGGTACACACAATGCAATTTCATCGGTCACACAATGCAATGCAGTTGGGTACACACAATGCAATGCAATGCAGTTGGGTACACACAATGCAATGCAATGCAGTTGGGTACACACAATGCAATTACATTGGGTAATCTGACAGGAAGTTGCATTGTGTGTACATGGACAAACTGCTCCTGATCAACAACAAACAAACCAAACACCGAGCATTTATATTGCGCTTTTCTCCTGGCGGACTCAAAGCGCCAGAGCTGCAGCCACTAGGACGCGCTGTATAGGCAGTAGCAGTGTTAGGGAGACTTGCCCATGGTCTCCTACTGAATAGGTGCTGGCTTACTGAACAGGCAGAGCCACCAACAACAGGATGGATTTTATGATAACGTCACAAAATCGATCCCATTATTGATTGGGAGCCGATTGGACAAATCAAAAAATAATTGGTTCGGTCCCATTGATTGGACAGAAAGTTGCATGGTGTTTACCCAGCATAACCCTAACTGATCCCCACCTTGCCGTAATATCCGCCATCATCAGCACCTTCTTCGCCGCTAAGTTCTCCCTCTGGCTATACTTGCGCGATTACATAAATTACATTACCAGTGCAGTCTATACTGTGTCCATTTTACCGGAGTTGTGCCGCTGCCCAAATGACCTGCTCCGGTACAGAATACCCAGACAGCTCATGGTGATCCAGAACCACTAGGATATTATAAATGGCTCAAAGAGACCCTCTTATAAATTAGCTATGCTTAAAGGGAAGGTTCAGGGACTATCAAAAAAAATCCAAATCCACTTACCTGGGGCTTCCTCCAGCCCGTGCCAGGCAGAAGGTGCACTCGGCGCTGCTCCGCAGGCTCCCGGTGGTCTCCGGTGGCGCGCCCGACCTGGCCAGGCTGGCGGCCAGGTCGGGCTTTTTCTGCGCTCCAATCTGCGTCTCACTGGTGCGTGCTGACGTCATCGGACGTCCTCCAAGCTGTACTGCACAGGCTCAGAACTACTGAGCCTGCGCAGTACAGCCCGGAGGACGTCCAATGACGTCAGCGCGCACCAGTGAGACGCAGATTGGAGCGCAGAAGATCGGGCGCGCCACTGGAGACCACCGGGAGCCTGCGGAGCGACGCCGAGGGCACCTCCTGCCTGCCACGGGCTGGAGGAAGCCCCAGGTAAGTGGATATGGATTTTTTTTTTTATAGTCCCTGAACCTTCGCTGCCGGCGGAGCAGGTAATGTATTGCTGCTCTATTGCGTCGGTCTTCGGGCAATCGAACACCGCTAGCGACGCGCTCCCTACCCGTGGGCGATCGACAGTAATTTTCCGCACGGAGCGATCGATGGGATCGGACGAAATGGATCGAAATTCGGCGTGTAGCGCGAACGATTGGCAGCAGATTCGATCCCAGTGATCGAATCTGCTGTCGAAACGGCGGCAAATCGGGCCAGTGTATGGCCAGCTTAACATTCAATAAAAATGTGTTTTCCTACTTTTTATTACTCATACAGTTATCATATTTGCTTTTGTGCATAAGTAATATTGTCTGTTTACAAATTACAAGTTTCCAAAGTGTAGTCTATCTTGCCCTGAAACCTGCCATTGCATTTTATTCAAACTGCTTTTTATATAATATTAACATCGTCTAATTGGCTGTTCTGAGCTGTTTGTGTGCTTGAAGCACAGAGCGCTTCACAGAGAGCTCCTTTTCACTTGTTATACTGTGCTTACACACATGTATCAACATTGGAATGCAAAGAAAGATACTGTTATCTCCAGTTTGGATGCGGATTTGAAGCTGAATAGCAGGGCAAAGTGCTTTGTTTAACCATTTCAGTGATGTTCTGCTAAAAAAAAATATTCTGAGATAGTAGCTTTCAAGCTGTGAGGAATTTTTTAGAGCAAAGTAGAAATGCTGGCTTTCATAACACTTTAACATGAAGGAGAACGAATGATGATAGAGAGTGCCAGTGTGGTATAAATTTTAAAACTTCGTCTTTTGCCTCTGAATTCTTTTTGGTATCAGTGACTAGGGGCGTGGTGGGGGTGTGCTTAAGGGTGTGGCATTGGTACATCTTAAAGTGTCCCTCTTTCTCAAAAAGTTGGGAGGTATGAGATTTTATATACCTCTTTAACAGGTGTACTTATTTTATTTATTAATTTATTTATCTATTTATATAGAGCCGACATATTATGTAGCACTGTACAGAATATATAGTCGTCATTAACTGTCCCTCAGAGGGGCACACAATCTAGTCCCTACCATAGTTGTATGTCTATGTATGTATCGTGTAGTGCATGTATAATAGTCTAGGGCCAATTTTAGGGGGAAGCCAATTTACTTATCTGTATGTTTTCAGGGATGTAGGATGAAACTAAAGTGCCCCGAGGAAACCCATGCCGACATGGGGAGAACATACAAACTCTTTGCAGATGTTGACCTGGCTGAGATTTTAACCAGGGACCCAGCGCTGCAAGGCGAGAGCGCTAACCACTATGCCACTGTGCTGCCCATGATGTATGTTTATTATGTTTTATTTAAAAAAATGACAGCAGATTGAATAAATGGATGCCTAATTTACTATTTCTGTAAATTTTGCTCAGAAATGGCTAGTTGATCATGAGATTCAAAAACTTCCTGTTTACAGCGTTTTGTCCACTTTTGAAAGGACCAGACTTCACCAGTGGAAGCAATGAACTGATATCTAAAAACGAAAAGAACTTGTCTTTGACTAAAGTCTTGTACACATGTAGGATTGTCGCCTGAGAAGGATCGAAACTGGAGTCCTTGGGTGACAGTTGCGTGAAAGAACAATGCCCTTTGCCCAGGGGCGTAACTAGAAATCACTGGGCCCCCCTGCAAAAATTTGAATGGGGCCCCCTCCCACAAAACCTCAAACCTGCAGAGAGCAAAAAGCTTTTTCTCTTCGTGCCCAGACTCCTCAAGCATCACTACAGGACACAGTACTTGGGGAGGTGTAGAAAGGCTGGGGGTAGAAAAGAGCTATAGGCAAAACCCTGCTGAACACTAAATAGAGATTGTCTACAAATCTTTGTCTGCAAAACTTTGCATGATTCCTTATCAGTGGCTGAGCAGATGCAGTCATTAGAACAATTCTGCAGAGAGCAGAAAGCATTTTTTCTACTTGCCCTTAGTTGTCAGTCTCTCAGGACTGGACCCCCTGTGGCTTCTGGGCCTCCCTGCAGCTGCATCCCTTGCAGGGTCTATTGTTACGCCCCTGCCTTGGCCAGCACTCTCCGAAGTCGGTCTGTCAAGCGGATTGCTCATCAGAGCACATGTTTTTTTTATTAATCATATTTTTTTATTGAAAACAGAAAGAAGCATACATAATACAGCAGTGTGTAAAATATAAATCAATTGAAACAACGAACAGGATGAGTATCTTCACATAGAAAGCAAAGTATACAGGGGACGTGCAATCTGATAAGTACACAGTAGTATAAATTGTAGAAAGATATATGGATTATACAGTCAACCCTGTAGGGCCAATAGATTCGCTAATCAATGCACAAATGTGAATATAAACTTAAAACACATAGTAAAACAATATATCAGTAGAAGAGGAAGAACATAAACAAAACTCAAACAAAAACGAAAACAAAAAAATGAATCAGAGCACATGTTAGATTCTCGCCCGCAGTGATCTTGCCTTCTCAGGCAAATTGAATCTAGTGTTTGTATGTAGGTTAACCCTTTCTAATCCTATGTTGGACTATGTCCAACATTATAATCCAAGAAGACCGGCACCATCCATATATAATGAAGCTCTTTTATTTGCTAATAAGCAGCATTACAGCAATCAATGCGACGTTTCAGGGCAGCCGCCCCTTTATCAAGCTATGCTGTAAAAGTGACACCATACACCAAAATCCATCCACTTATATACCCCAGTACTAGCCCAGACTAGCCAATAATATCACGCTTACCACTTCACCACCAATCACCATTGTCCTGCTATAAGCGGACCTGATGGGGAACTAGTCTGCTCACAAGCTATAGGAGGACTCAAATATAAAAGGTACCCACAAAGGTACAAAATGTAAAATACATGATTGCTCCACATACGACTCTAGTTATGTCGTATATGCCTTAAAATGTCCTTGTGGACTAATATATGTTGGACAGACTACGCAAAAAATTAAAGACCGATTGTCATCGCATAAGCATGCGATTAGGGAAAGTTTGACTGACCAAGCATTGATTGCTGTAATTCTGCTTATTAGCAAATAAAAGAGCTTTATTATATATGGATGGTGCCGGTCTTCTTGGATTCTACAGTTGAGTGACTGGAGTGCAGCTGGTCACACCGTGGCACATCCGCCTTGCTTGTTGAGGAGTGCTCCACTATCAATACTACTAAGGACTATGTCCAACATTGGCATTTTCCCCTATAGCCCCATGGTTGGACATAGTCCGACATAGGAAAATGTGGCCCGCACAGTGCCATCCTCATCAGATCAAAGTGTCGCGCCATCTCCCCACCTCTGCACCCACCATTTTCCTCACTGCTGCGCCAAATTTTTGCAGATTGCAGTGGCACCACTGCCGGATCTGGTCTGGCATGGCATCCCCCTAGATCAGGGGTCAGGAACATTTTTGGCTGAGAGAGCCATAAACGCCACATATTTTAAAATGTAATTTCGTGAGAGCCATACAATATGTTTCAAACTGGGACAGTAGGGCTCAGGTCCCTGTTGCCATGGTGATGTATGCACAGTTGATCCGCCCGGCAGCGGAAGTGTCAGACACGTCTTCAGCTTCTCTTGGGTTTCATCAACATCAGCAATTTCCCCCAGAGCCAGACAGGAGAAATAACAGCTTGTACAATTAGCTAGCTGACTTGGTTGATTCACTTTGTAGAATGAGATACCCACACTTTGGCCCAATAGGCTGCCTGTCAAGTGACAGGCAGCCTATTGGGCCAATCAAAGTGCGGGGATCTCGTTCAACAAAGTCACTGGATCTGACGGTGCAGAGTGGGTCAATTGGAGCAGCCGTCCATTTTGGGGTAGCGAGAGTAGTGCACTACTTTGAGAATTTTACTTGCACTGCCACACTAAGCTGCGCTGCTTTCGCAGTGTAGCTTAGTGAATCAACCCCTCCTGTTTTGTCTGTGAGCCAGATGTAGCCATTAAAAGAGCCACATCTGGCTCCCGAGCCATAGGTTCCCTACCCCTGCCCTAGATAGATCAAAGTGTCAAACAAAGTCCGACACTTTCATCCTTTCTAGCTGCACTGAGCACCATGTAATAACAAAATTACGCTGCCACTCATGCAAGGTGGGTGAATCTACAGCACACGAGCTGTCTCTGGCCCTGCCCTCCACCTCTGATGTCGGGACCCATCCCCCTCTCCACTGGTGCAGGTTATAGAGCCTCCGGACCACCACCGCCGATCCTTTAGCTGATCATTCCTGACCCCTTCAGCACCTTGGAAAAAATAGGTACGTTGGAGGGAAGTGGCAAGTATGCTAGATTTCCATTACCCAAAGCACCTTAAACAAATGATAACAGAAATAAGCCATGGGGAAGAGTGATGATGTGATTTGCTTGTTTGTTGCTTCAAGATTCAAACCGGGGACTCTAGCACAGCAAGATGAGACTATGCCACTGTTCCGCCCAGTGTACCACTACCTAGTAGCGTGGTTCAATTAGGTAATGAGAAATTATTATTATTAAAATATGTGGATGTTTCGTGTATAGAAATTTGGTTGCACAACACTTAAAAAGTGTGCTCTAACAAGGACTCCTGCCCTGTACAGCATATTTCTCCCACAACAATGCTGGAGTTTCTGGTCAATCTCATGTAAACAGTAGTCCAAACAGAGCACACAGAGTACTGTTGTAGAGGTTGTAAAATAGAACGGTTTCAGCTTACTTTATGTTTTGAAAACTCTTAGCTGATTGCAGATCAGTGCACGTGAACCCAGCGTGGGGTCAGGGAACACTGTGGAGCATAGGACAGCAGCTGACATATGTTGTGTTACCTACAAATGCATACATTGCAATCTCAAGAGAGTGGGATGGTAAGTGCTTGTTGCCAAGCAGCACCTGGCTGTTAAATGGTTGCAAGGAAAGCCTCTTTTGCAAATTTAAAGGCACACAATGTGCAATTGCATCTGCGGTACCAGAAATAGAAAGGGCTGAAACAAACTACACTATCTCTTCTTCCTACAAAGAGACAGGGGCGCCGCATGCAGGCTGTCTCATGCCGTCTCCTAACCTCTCTTGAGCATTGCCCAAACTTGGATTCCACGTTACCTGGGGGTGACCCCAGGCCTCCAAACTGGGAGCAGTAGGGACCCTAGCACTATCATCGCCTGGGCACACCATCTGCAACTACACCCCAGGTGGGGAGGACAGCGCAGGCAGTGCACCAAGTTCTCTCACCACCTTGGAAAACCACCCACAACTACCCAAAGGGACAGAAATTTTAAACTATCACAAAAGAGTGGGATGGTACAGTAGGTACTCGTTACGAAGCAACATCTAGCTTTTAAATGGCTTACCAAGCAATTCCTAGCTTTTAAATGGCTGCAGAGAAAGCTTACATTACAATCAGGTCACATTTGGAGACTCTTACATACTGAATAAATGACACATCCTTTCCTCTGTTGCTGTGAACACCCCATATTGAACCGTGCAACACATGGCAAGTGACTATAGCCTAAAACTGTATACATAACTTTGTGACTGAATGCAGTTGGCTCAACCTATACAAGTTAATAGCCAATTGGGCTTCTAGAGCCTTGCGCCAGACCACAAGTAAACAGACAGGTTGTTTGGGTGCATTCTGGCTCATGGTTGTATTATTGGGTTATAATGTGTTAGTGTCTGGGCACAGCTTTTGAGGCACTCATACTACATATAACTGCAGGAACTTCAGCCTAAACAAACATACTGTCATTAAGTTACATTAGTTATGTTAATTAAAATAGATAGGTAATATAATCTCTTACCCACCCTGTTTTAAGAGAACAGACAAATGTTTGTGATTTCACGGGGGCAGCCAGCTTTTTGGTTGAAAGTATAGACTTTTAAATAATTACTTATGAATAAACATGCATTCATGTTACCATACTCCAGGTATTATACTGCCATTTGGATAGCCAGAGGCTCCGGGAATCCCTTTAGTCATCACCAGCACACCTACATGTCTTGGTCTACATTGTAACAGCACTATAGCAGAACTTTATACTGTAGGGCCTTATCTCCCCTGGTTCAGCAACATGCATTTAGGTTAGAAAACCCCCAATTTAGGATATTATAGAATTTTACAGCAATAGTGTTAAAGTGTACCTGAGGCGAACCTCGGATTAAAATAAGCTTACCTGAGAAGAAAGAAGCCTCTGGATCCTGTAAAGGCTTCCCATGGCATCCTCTGGACCACTGTTGTCGCTTGCAGACCCCTGGCAGAAATCTTGCCAGAAAGCTTGTCGGATTTCAGATCCGGGAGGCGGTTCTCTTCCTGCATGAACACGGCTGTCTACATGCAGGTCCGGTTAAAGCCACATGTGTGGCCTGGGACAAAAGTGACTTGGGCCCCCTCCCCCATGAAAATCAGCTCCCGGGACCCCCTGCACCGTCGGATCCCCAGGGGGCATCTCCCGACTGCTTCCTGTGGCCCCATTTGATAGTTCAGCTGCTATGAAACCTCTCAGCTGTCCCAGCGCCTGCTCTGTCCCGATTTCTGTCTTTAGCCCAGTTGCCTGCGTCTTCTCCATCTGGCACATGTGATGTGTAAATATCATGCACTAGGCATAGAGAAGAGGCAGGCAGCATGGCTAAAGATGGAGATCGGGACGGAGCAGCCGCCAAGACAGGTGAGATCATGCTTAAAGGCAGCTGAACTAACGAACATGCGGGGCCACGGGGAGCACTCGGGGAGGCCACCTGGGGGGTCCGGTTGTGTCGGGGTCCCTAGAGCATTCGTGGCCCTGGGACAATTTCCCCCTATACCTTAATGGCAGTGCTGACCCTGTCTATGTGCTACTGCCCAGGCGTTACCATGCACACTTGTGCGGGTGCAGCATGGCCGATGGCAAGCATAAAGAGGAGCGAGGCTGGAAGCTTCCAGAGGGTCCCAGCGCGCGGTGGTGGGTGTGGGGAGGACATGGGAAACCTCTACAGGATCCAGAGCTTCCTTCTTCTTAGCTAATTATCTGTTTTTTGACTCAACGTTCACCTTGGGTTCACTTTAAAGACTTGTGAAGCACATATCTTTTTTTTATTATTTATAACAATTCTATAATAAAGGACTATTAAAAAATAATCTAATCTTGTTCAGATTGAAAAGGACAGGTTTGCTTTGGAGACACAAGGCCCATACAGCAACCAGGCACATTTGCATTTCATTTGATTAAATGCACCAGTAGGCAAAAATGCAAAAAATGCTGTGCGTTAGGACTTAGCTTCCGTTTGACATTTCACTTAATTGAAACAAGTGCTTTGAACCAGCATGTGTTGCTGTCAGCGTCACCACAACTTAGTGACATTGCCACTGACGGCAAGACTAGTTTTACCTGGAAAGCAGCTCTGAGACGTCAGAACCTATCTTAGCTGTTGTTCCGTAAACCGATGGAATGAAGCTCTGTATATTTATGTCATTCTGAGTGTATGTGATTCAAACACTGTTATGTTTGTGTTTTTCATTAGTCAACTAAAGTCAGTATTAAAGAAAGCACACAGCTGGTTTAGAGCTGACTAGTTTAGTACTAACCTGCCACTCACTGCTTCCTGCTGACCTTTTCTATAGTGCAGCATTGTGTGTGTGCCCTTGCCAAGCATCCAGCCCTCCTCTCTGCCAGGACTATCAAGCTCCAGTGGTGCTATCTCCCATATACTAATGCAAAGCACTGTCTCTGATTAAATCTGATTGGAGAGAGATGCCAGTGCTGGTCGTAATGTAAAAATCTACGCTTACGGATCATTACGCGTAATTTTACGCTATTACGCATTACGGAATTACGCTTACGGCGTAGACATTTATCTACGGTTCATGTCTGTAATTACGCATGGCCCTTACGCAATTACGCGTAAGAATACCGTATTGCAGGTTGTTACGTTATTGCCTTACGCATAATTTCCTACTAGTAATTAATGCGTAAGGCAATGTTCCCAAGCGGAAAAGTTGACGCATGGATCAATGTTAGGTAGCCGCCGACTTTAAGGGTTAATAGCAAAACCCCCTTAATTGCTGAGAGCCTCAAATTTGGAGAATATATTAAGGAGATCAGAAGGAATAAGAGGAAAATTTTTTTTTTCAAAAAGACCTTATAGTTTTTGAGAAAATCGATGTTAAAGTTTCAAAGGAAAAATATATACATTTAAAAACCCGCCGACTTTAATGGTTAATAGCAAAGCCTGCTTAAAATTTAGAAACACCAAATTCCCAGGGTATATTAAGGGGATCAGTGGGAATAAGAGGAACATTTTTTTTTTAAAAAGACCTTATAGTTTTTGAGAAAATCGATTTTTAAGTGTCAAGGGCAAAAATGTCTTTTAAATGCGGAAAATGTCAGTTTTTTTTGCACAGGTAACAATAGTGTATTATTTTCATAGATTCCCCCAAGTGGGAAGAGTTTTACTTACTTCGATCTGAGTGTGGGAAATATAAAAAAAAAAACGACGTGGGGTCCCCCCTCCCAGACCTCTTTAACCCCTTGTCCCCCATGCAGGCTGGGATAGCCAGAATGCGGAGCACCGGCCGCGTGGGGCTCCGCACCCTGACTATACCAGTCCGCATGGTCCATGGATTGGGGGGCCTCGGAAAGGGGAGGGGCAGCCAAGCTTTCCCCTCCCCCTCCGAGCCCTTGTCCAATCCAAGGACAAGGGGCTCTTCTCCACCTCCGATGGCTAAGTCCCCGCCGGCTCCCGCCGTCCACCCCGCCCACATCTGTCACCCACATGTCACCCACATGTGGGTGACATGTGGTGACATGTGGGAGAGGCGGGGAGGGCAGCGGGAGCCGGCGGAACTTAGCGTCCTGCAAGGACCCGACAGAGCTCTGAGCTATATAGCTCAGAGCTCTCTAAGCATCTTTGTATTTGGGCTCCAAGGAGCCCCATTGGTCCTTAGCGGACCAATGGGGTTCCTTCAAATCAGAAGGAACCCCATTGGTCTGCTAAGGACCAATGGGGCTCATTGGAGCCCAAATACAAAGATGCTTAGAGAGCTCTGAGCTATATAGCTCAGAGCTCTGTCAGGTCCGTGCAGGACGCTAAGTTCCGCCGGCTCCCGCTGCCCTCCCCGCCTCTCCCACATGTCACCCACATGTCACCCACATGTGGGTGACAGATGTGGGCGGGGTGGACGGCGGGAGCCGGCAGGGACTTAGCGTCCTGCACGGACGCGTAAGTGTATGCGGCGGCTGAGCGGCGAGTGACGTCGGTGCGGCGTAGTTACAATGTAACAAAGTTGTTACATTGTAATAACTTTGTTACATTGTAACTGATAGAACATTTCCGAGGCTATTGCGAGGGATCATTTATTTAAAGGGACAGGTAAGTATTAATGGTTAATTAAGAATATTAAAGGACTTTTTTCGTGGTTATGTTTTTTGTTCAATTAAAATACTTTTTCTAAGTGTTTGTGTGTTTATTTACTTTTAACTCTTAAAGGAAATGGGTAAGAGGTACAAGTACCCCTATACTCATTTCTCCTGGGAGGGGGGTGGGCATCTGGGGGACCCCTTTTTAAAGGGGACTCCCAGATGCCACCATGAACCCCCCCCCCCAGGAAATCGCGGCCTCCACCTCCACCGCCCATCGGAGGTGGAGAAGAGCCCCTTGTTCTTGGATTGGACAAGGGCTCGGAGGGGGAGGGGAAAGCTTGGCTGCCCCTCCCCTTCCGAGACCCCCCAATTCATGGACCATGCGGGCTGGTATAGTCAGGGTGCGGAGCCCCACGCGGCCGGTGCTCCGCATTCTGGCTATCCCAGCCTGCATGGGGGACAAGGGGTTAAAGAGGTCTGGGAGGGGGGACCCCACGTCGTTTTTTTTTATATTTCCCACACTCAGAACGAAGTAAGTAAAACTCTTCCCACTTGGGGGAATCTATGAAAATAATACACTATTGTTACCTGTGCAAAAAAACCTGACATTTTCCGCATTTAAAAGACATTTTTGCCCTTGAAACTTAAAAATCGATGTTCTCAAAAACTATAAGGTCTTTTTGAAAAAAATGTTTTCCTCTTATTCCCACTGATCCCCTTAATATACCCTGGAAATTTGGTGTTCCTAAATTTTAAGCAGGCTTTGCTATTAACCGTTAAAGTCGGCGGGTTTTTAAATGTATATATTTTTCCTTTGAAACTTTAACATCGATTTTCTCAAAAACTATAAGGTCTTTTTGAAAAAAAAATGTTTCCTCTTATTCCTTCTGATCTCCTTAATATATAATATATAATATATAAATTTGAGGCCCTTAGCACTTAAGGGAGTTTTGCTATTAACCCTTAAAGTCGGCGGCTTTTTTATATTATACGGGAGCGTAATATTACGTGATTACGGCAGACTGTGTAATTTCAATAGGAGTTTACTGTCTTACGCGTAATTTGTTACGCGTAATAACGTAACCTACGGTCTACGCGTAATTAATTACGTGTAATACCGTAACCTTACACGTAATGCTTACAGTGCATTTGTAGTGAATTACGATGCGTAATTACGCTAATGCGTAATTTCGGCCCAGCACTGGAGAGATCAGTTGCCTACCCATATACCGCAGGCCGATTCCCAATAGATTTCAGCATGAAATCTATCCAGATTCGGCCTAGTAATGCCGCCTCCACCGCCTGCCTGGCCGTGCCCTAAATGTATATGTCCTCCCAAAGCCCATGTGGGGTAAAATCTCACCTGTCCTGCTGTCACAACTCACGGCCTGCTCTGCTGTTACCTCTTGTCTGCCGTTGCACAGAGCACCACCGCGTGGTGGCGCATGTAACACGTGGCACATGTGTGACATCACACACATGAGCCTGGTGACACAGGCTAGTGAGGAGGCCGGGAGTCGTGGTAGTTGGGGCAGGTGAGAGTTTACACTGCATGGGTAGTGTTTTGGGGTTAATTTTTGCAATTTAAACATTGGCAGAGAAAAGTTTATATTTATGAAGAATGGCAAAATCTGTAAAACAAGTACATTATATTATTGATCGGGATTATACTCCCAAAACTGATAACACTTGGGAATGCTTTCAAATGTTCTTTTATGTAATTAAGGGTAGTTACTGAAATGTTAGTTTTGGGAGTATAATCCAAGACCTAAGAAAATGTCCAGTAAGGCTTTGAGATACAATAGTATCTGTAGGATAGGAGAAACATATGATAGTGTGCTTAGTCATAGTCCAGGAACACAAGCACTCTGCCATACAAATGCTAATCAGAGTTTGTATGGCCTACAAAAATTGCAGCTATCAAAATCTATAACAATCGCCCACTGCTAAATGATCAGGAAACAAGCAACAGCTCATTTGCATTAGACAGACAGCAAAGCCTGGCAAAAGCTAAATATGAACAACGCTATACTATCTAGAGCTATAATAAGAGCTTATGATAAAGCCTGTGCAGGTGCTCACAGTTACAGGGGGTGTGGTTAAGCTGTATTTTAGGAGAAAATAAACAGCTAAAAAGGACGGTGGGGTGAATGAACTGAACTTTGAAGCTTATTGTACAGCACAGGAATATCACACAGCGACAGAGCAGCATGGCTGGCTCGCCATCACTGAATTTCAAACAATGAGCCAAAGAAGAGAGACATAATGCTAAGCAGGCAGCGGAGATGAGTCACACAACACTTGGACAGTCTGCAAACAGAATCACACAATCACAGTGGAGGCTGCAGGAAAACCTTGTCACAACTGAGAATGAATAGGATCAGGATATAAACAAAGTGTATTTTAGGGCACGCCAAGCTTTATTTCTGTCATATGTTCAAATACAAATATGCTGGAGCTTGTATGCAGGGGAAACCTGGACAAAATCAAATCTCTCTGGAGGAAAAGCAAGGACTTTGTAACAAAAGCTACCAAATGAGACACATATTGTTGGGATCAGAGCTGTAGCATGGAGCAGTTAAAGGCCTGGTGCACCCCAAGCGGTTTTTGTAGCGTGTTCCAAACCGCTTCCGCTTGTGAAAACGCTTGGCTAATGTATTTCAATAGGATGGTGCACACCAGCGGTTTGCTACGGTGACCATACGTCCCGCTTTACCTGGGACAGGTCCCGCCTTCAGGGGGGCGCTGTCCCAGGCTGCATGAGGTCCCGGGAAACGTCCCGCTTTTAGCAGCGGGACGTCTCTGCCTCGGGACTCTGGCCACCGTATCTGTATGAACTGGCTGCGGCATCTATAGACGCCGTGCCAGTTCATTGCCCGCAGCCCCGCTCCAGCCTGCATAGTCTCCGGCAGTGTCTCCAGTACAGGGCTTCGGGCGCCATCTTGCCGTAGCCCTGCTCTACCTGTCAGCGCGGGAGACTGCAGGAGGAGCAAGATGGTCCCGGGAGCAGCGCGCCAGCCAGGAGCGAGAAGAGACTTCTGTCAGGTGTGTAAATGCTTTTTTTTCCCAGGTGAAATGCTGCCCAAATTGCGTTTATTTTGTGCTGACATGTTTCTCACATTGCGTTTATTTTGTGCTGACATGTTTCTCACATTGCGTTTATTTTGTGCTGACGTGTTTCTCACATTGCGTTTATTTTGTGCTGACATGTTTCTCACATTGCGTTTATTTTGTGCTGACATGTTTCTCACATTGCGTTTATTTTGTGCTGACATGTTTCTCACATTGCGTTTATTTTGTGCTGACGTGTTTCTCACATTGCGTTTATTTTGTGCTGACATATTTCTCACATTGCGTTTATTTTGTGCTGACATGTCTCTCACATTGCGTTTATTTTGTGCTGACATGTTGCTCACATTGCGTTAATTTTGTGCTGAAATGTTGCTCACATTGCGTTTATTTTGTGCTGACATGTTGCCTATTGCGTTTATTTTCTGCTGACATGTTGCCCACATTGCGTTTATTTTGTGCTGACATGTTGCCCATTGCGTTTATTTTCTGGTGTCTGGGGTAACTGTTGCTGCATTTATTATTTAATGGTCATAGTTGGCTGTTTGCTGCTTTGGGATTACAGTATACTATTAAATAACATCACACAGTTTCTGCACACCCATGATGCGAATCCTCCATGGCGTAAACACTGCTTTCTTATGCCTCGCTACTACATCATTATGCTAGCCCCGCCCATACAATGTCATGGCCATGCCCATTTTTCAGCGCAGCCCCCCATTTTTCACGGCTGCGCGCCGCAGCACCCATTTCCCCCCCACCCCGTCCCACGTTGAACCAACAAAAATCTGGTCACTCTAGGTTTGCGGTTTTTAGCAAACCGCAAACGTGGGTCCTGCAGCACTTTTGCAGTTTGCAGAAGCGTTTCTGCCTCAATGTAAAGTATAGCAAAAGCTCAAACCGCTCTGGAAAACGCTAGATCAGAGCGGTTTTCCAGGCGTTTTTGTTACAGAAGCTGTTCAGTAACAGCTTTACTGTAACAATATTTGTAATCTGCTACACAAAAACGCTCCCAAAAAATGCTAGGCATGTTTAGAAAACGTCTCTAAACATGCCTAGAATCGCTCTGAAATCTGCTCCAAAAACCTCTAGCGTTTTGAGGATCTGCTAGCGGTTTTGGTGTGCACTGGGCCATATCACAGTTCATTCTGCAAGTAGTATGTAGCAGTTACTAAATTATCAAATGTTTAAAAATGGACAGTTTCATCGATTTTCTTAGGCAGGGTTCACACTTGTCTACTTTGCATGCATTCTCCAGCAATGCAAACTCATAATCACAACGGACAGCCCATGTAAGTCAATTGGCTCATTCACATCTACTGCAACATTACACACATGGTGGGAAAAACACAATAGGCAGCATAATTTTTTTGGCGCACCATAAGCCATAGTTCTATTTTTAAGTCCTTAAAGGACCACTATCGCGAAAAATTTTAAAATATAAAATACATGTAAACATATTCAAATATACATCAAAGGTCAGCGCAGGTTTAGAAAGTCATTGTATGTAGGGAATGATAAATTCTTCACCACAATATATCAAATGCTCAGAGGTAGGTATCCGCCAAACATCAAAACAAGAAAAGGCTTACCAGCTCCCAACAACCCACATTATAAGGTTGTAAAATGGCTCAGGTCACAGATAACGTCCAGGGAATATCAGACGTCGTGAAGATCCAGTGGATATCCGTATGGAGGTAAAGTTTCAGGAATTTATATAGGAAAACATATAATATTTATATATAAACATACATAAATTCCTGAAACTTTACCTCCATGCGGATATGAACTGGATCTTCACGATCTTGTGCTTTGATTCACTATGAACTTCATATTGTTCTTAGCCGAGATAAAACTTTAAGGAATCCCCCCCTTGAAAATCCTGGATTTGCCCCTGCAGTGTAATGCTGGATGTTCTATGAAAGTGCAGCATGCTGTGAGTTATAGGTGGTTTTAGCTGCGTTGTTCCTTGCCACATGGCTAATTAATATTCACTGCACTGTAATGTTGTCATGAACGATTCGGACCTTTGATCCGGATCTTTTTTGTGAGTCGAATCATCCGGATCATTACAATGAACGATTCGGTTCACAGTGGATGTCTGGAAGAAACAGGAACTGCAGCTTCTGTGCACAAGCACAATCTGCCTGCTGCATCTCTCCCTTCCCCATTAGCACCCTCAATGTGCCCTCACTCTGCTGCACCCCTGCTTCCTGCTTCCCTAGTAAAATGATTCAAAGAATCGGTTCAAAGATCCGGATCTTTTCAATGATCCGATTCGAATCATCTGAATCATTGAAAAGATCCGGACTTCCCAGTATAGAACTAAATGGTGCACCAAGAGCCGCATAACGCAGCTCAATCTGACATCCAACTTCAACACCACCATGCCTTGCATTAGGGGCACGTTATGCGACCTTAACGTCCCCTAAAACGCAACGTCTTGGTGTGAAAGAGGCCTTACAGGTAGTACTCTGACTACGTCTAGATTATTGGTTGTTTATCTGGACCCTTTATTTTATATTTACTGTGGAAATCTCCTCATGGTGGATTGTCAGGGTTTTGTTTAGTTTCAAAAGGATTTAGTGAATGGCGGTTGCTCTGACCAACTGCCAAAAAACTGTGCAGCGAGCAGGGCGGCTGTGCAGCATGTTTTCATAAATCCTTTTCAGGGAATGTCTTTATAAAGAATAAGAGCTTTGCTGAGAATCCCCCATGAGGGAGACAATTCCTGAAAAGGATTTATGCAAAGATGCTGCACAGCCGCCCTGCTCGCTGCACAGTTTTTTGGCAGTTGGTCAGAGCAACCGCCAATCACTAAATCCTTTTAAAACTAAACAAAACCCTGAGAATCCCCCATGAGGAGTTTTCCACAGTAAATATAAAAACAAAGAGTCCAGATAAACAACCAATAATCAAGTAGTAGTCGGAGTACCACCTGTGAATGTAATAAATCCAGGTCTCTTAGCAAGACACAGGTGCTGGACTTGTCAGACATGTAATTTTAGTGTATAGATTAATAGTAACATTCGCCGACCTCACAATCCATTAAATCAACAGCTGTAAAAATAATTAGATAACTTGTATCTGATTTACAGGGTCCTCTTCCTTATTTGGCAGCACCGCAAATCAGGGCCGGGCCGAGGCATAGGCTGGAGAGGCTCCAGCCTCAGGGCGCAGTGTAGGTGGGGATGCACAATTCATTCAGCTGTCATTCCTAATTGTGTATGAAGCAGAAAGAAATAAGAAAAGGGGATACATGACAGTGACTGCAAGCCAGATAACTAGATATTAAGGTGTTGGGGGCCCTAGGGCACCTCTTAGTCTAATAGCAATCAGTGTGTGACGGCTGGGGTGGGAGGGATGGAGGGGCGCACTTTGGTGTCTCAGCCTTGGTTGCTGGAGGACCTTGTCCCTGCTCTGCCGCAAATGACCTCAGTATTCCAGTAATGGCCCCTTGCTTGCATTCTATTACGTGCATACAATGCTTTATGCTGCATACCCAACTCCAGGTCACGTGACATGCATTGGGAGCCGGGTATGCAGCATAGAGTGAGTGCCTGCCAGGAGGAAAAGGAGACCCGATGCTGTGCTGGAGCACATTAATATTAGGCTATTCCACTGCGCTTAGTGTGCAAGGAGGAGGAGCGACTTCTTTTGGTGGGTGAGGTGAAGAGGGGAACCACGCATTTGGCTGTAACTGTCACTTAAAGGGAACCTAAACTGAGAGGGATATGAATGTTTCCTTTTAAACAATACCAGTTGCTTGTCAGTCCTGCTGATCTCTTTGGCTGCAGTAGTAATTGAATCACACACCTGAAACAAGTATTCAGCTAATCCAGTCTGACTTCAGTCAGAGAATCTGATCTGCATGCTTGTTCAGGGGCTCTGGCTAAAAGTATTAGAGACACAGGATCAACAGGAGAGTCAGGCAACTGGTATTATTTTGAAAGGAAAAATCCATATCCTTCTCAGTTTAGGTTCTCTTTAAATATTTGGATGTCTGTGCACTAGAGGTGAGTTTGTTTGTTTTTTCTTTGGGGAGAGTGGGCTTCATACAAAGATTTGCTAGGCGGCTGGTGATGCTACTGATTTCTTGTTACACACCTGCTAGGTTCACATAGCTGATTTGGTCACGCCCACTGTCTGTCTTGACCACATCTCCAGTCCCCACATGTCTCCATCCATTGGTGCACTCATGGCTCTCGATCTTCTGAGATCTTTGTATTTTAATATATATTAAGAAATCAAGAAATAGCAGAAAAATATTTCTCTGCTGTGTTAAATGTGCAGAGCAGGTAAATATGAGATGTAGCATTTGTGTAATCTATGGTGACAATGACAGATTAATAGCAAGATGCAATGTTGGCAGCAGTGGTGCTCACCGCCAGGTCGTGATTACGCTTACGCGTGGATTCACGACCATTTTGACGCATTCCGCCTCGGACACGCTAAGCCGTGAATAGATTTTCAACCACGAAAATCTGCTTCGGCTTCGCGTGAATGCGGACAGAAATCCGCATTCACGCTCGTGAAACCCGGTGCTGAAGTCGTGGTTTGCGGAAATGCGTCAAACTATGCGGAAGTGACACATTGCAGGCCAATCAGAGTGCCCCAGCCAGGCCCTAGCAACCAATCACAGGAGGGGAGCTATGCCCTCCCCTCCTGAATATAAAGCGGCGGCCATGATGAAAACGCTCTGTCCTTGCTAGACTGTGGTGCTGAGAGGATTATCTCCAGGCCATTGTTGTTTGAGCAAGTGCATTTATTGTGTTAAAAACAAAGCGTTTTTTTGCTAACACTGCTCTTATACTGTACACAGTTAGCTAGTCAGTGAGTGATTGCTGTAGTTAGTTGTAGTCAGTGTAGTGTAGTGGGAGTGTGGGAGTCTAGTGATTATTTACCTGTGTGTACTGCAGGCTGGTTCAGTGCTGCAGTGTAGTCAGTGTAGTGGGAGTGGGGATTATCTGTGTGTAGTGCAGGCAGGCAGGTTAGTGCAGCTGCAGTGTTCACTTGTATATTCCAGTGACAGTTATACACTTGTACTATTTGCAGGCAGCCAGTCACACCGCCGGCGCCGCCACTCTCTGCCAGCGCTGTTCATTCATTCTGTCAGTGACCTTGTGCCGTGCCCAGTGCCCACTGCTCGCTCGCTGGCATATAAGCATCTCATTACACAGTGTGACATCCTTGTGTGCCCACTGCATCCTTCAGTGACCTAGTTGTATATCCAGTGCCCACTGCTGTGCCCACTGCATCCTTCAGTGACCTTGTACTGTGCCCACTGCATCCTTCAGTGACCTAGTTGTATATCCAGTGCCCACTGCTGTGCCCACTGCATCCTTCAGTGACCTTGTACTGTGCCCACTGCATCCTTCAGTGACCTAGTTGTATATCCAGTGCCCACTGCTGTGCCCACTGCATCCTTCAGTGACCTTGTACTGTGCCCACTGCATCCTTCAGTGACCTAGTTGTATATCCAGTGCCCACTGCTGTGCCCACTGCATCCTTCAGTGACCTTGTACTGTGCCCACTGCATCCTTCAGTGACCTAGTTGTATATCCAGTGCCCACTGCTGTGCCCACTGCATCCTTCAGTGACCTTGTACTGTGCCCACTGCATCCTTCAGTGACCTTGTACTGCGCCCACTGTATCCTTCAGTGACCTAGTTGTATATCCAGTGCCCACTGCTGTGCCCACTGCATCCTTCAGTGACCTTGTACTGTGACCACTGCATCCTTCAGTGACCTAGTTGTATATCCAGTGCCCACTGCTGTGCCCACTGCATCCTTCAGTGACCTTGTACTGTGCCCACTGCATCCTTCAGTGACCTAGTTGTATATCCAGTGCCCTCTGCTGTGCCCACTGCATCCTTCAGTGACCTTGTACTGTGCCCACTGCATCCTTCAGTGACCTTGTACTGTGCCCACTGCATCCTTCAGTGACCTAGTTGTATATCCAGTGCCCACTGCTGTGCCCACTGCATCCTTCAGTGACCTTGTACTGTGCCCACTGCATCCTTCAGTGACCTAGTTGTATATCCAGTGCCCACTGCTGTGCCCACTGCATCCTTCAGTGACCTTGTACTGTGCCCACTGCATCCTTCAGTGACCTAGTTGTATATCCAGTGCCCACTGCTGTGCCCACTGCATCCTTCAGTGACCTTGTACTGTGCCCACTGCATCCTTCAGTGACCTAGTTGTATATCCAGTGCCCACTGCTGTGCCCACTGCATCCTTCAGTGACCTTGTACTGTGCCCACTGCATCCTTCAGTGACCTAGTTTTATATCCAGTGCCCACTGCTGTGCCCACTGCATCCTTCAGTGACCTTGTACTGTGCCCACTGCATCCTTCAGTGACCTTGTACTGCGCCCACTGCATCCTTCAGTGACCTAGTTGTATATCCAGTGCCCACTGCTGTGCCCACTGCATCCTTCAGTGACCTTGTACTGTGACCACTGCATCCTTCAGTGACCTAGTTGTATATCCAGTGCCCACTGCTGTGCCCACTGCATCCTTCAGTGACCTTGTACTGTGCCCACTGCATCCTTCAGTGACCTAGTTGTATATCCAGTGCCCTCTGCTGTGCCCACTGCATCCTTCAGTGACCTTGTACTGTGCCCACTGCATCCTTCAGTGATCTTGTACTGTGCCCACTGCATCCTTCAGTGACCTAGTTGTATATCCAGTGCCCACTGCTGTGCCCACTGCATCCTTCAGTGACCTTGTACTGTGCCCACTGCATCCTTCAGTGACCTTGTACTGTGCCCACTGCATCCTTCAGTGACCTAGTTGTATATCCAGTGCCCACTGCTGTGCCCACTGCATCCTTCAGTGACCTTGTACTGTGCCCACTGCATCCTTCAGTGACCTAGTTGTATATCCAGTGCCCACTGCTGTGCCCACTGCATCCTTCAGTGACCTTGTACTGTGCCCACTGCATCCTTCAGTGACCTAGTTGTATATCCAGTGCCCACTGCTGTGCCCACTGCATCCTTCAGTGACCTTGTACTGTGCCCACTGCATCCAGTGATTCATTACTAGCAACATGTCTGGCAGGGTTTCGCGGGGTGAGAGGAAAGGGAGTTCAATTGCCTCAGCCACTTCTGGGACTGCTCCACGTCCAGGGAGAGGACGCCCAGCTGTACGTGGTCGTGATGCAGCAGAAAGGGGGGCAGCAAAGCCTGGGCCGAGTCAGCGGACGCCATTGTCCAAATATTTTAAAGTTTCTGGTCCCCGTGTGGTGGTTGAGCAAATGGAACCTGACGTACTCATGGACATCATGACTTCCTCCCAGACCTCTACTGTGAGCACCACTCCAAGCAGCAGCAGCAGCAGCCAACATCCCACGCTTGTTGTGACATCCACCCCAGCACCCACTGGTCAGCAGCCCTCCCAGGATGACAGCGTTTTGTCCCTCAGTCCGGCATCTGGGAACCTGCTGATGCAAGAAGCTCAGGACTTACTGGGGACTGATGTGGCAGAGATTGAGATCGGGCCACAATCACAAGCGTTGTTGAGTTCTGGTGATGAAGAAGAGTGGTCTGTGTCTGGGGATGTAGGGACAGAAGAGGAGGCGGGGGAGTCAGAGGAAGAGCTGGATTATGATGATGGTGCTGATGATGACGACGTTGTGGACCCTAACTATGTGCAGCCTGCTGAGTCCGTGCAAGAATGGTCAGAGCAGGATGACGAGTCACCTCGGCCTAGGCAAGGATATCGCCATATGTCAGGCAGGAGCAGGGGCATCGGCAGCAGTGGGCGTGGAGGAAGTAGACAGGACACTGCTTCAGCCGGCACCACCACCATGCAACCCCCGGCAACTACTACCACACATTGTTCCGCTGCACCCTCTGCTAGTGGGGGCCGCAGTAAATTAAAGTCACCAGTGTGGGATTGCTTTGACGAATGTACTGATGACAAAAGGTATGCGGTGTGCAGGTTATGCAGCAAAAGATTGAGCCGTGGGAAAAGTCTGAGCAAGATGGGTACCTCATCCCTCCAGGGCCACCTGAGAAGCCGCCACTGCCGCGAGTATGTGGAGTTTAAGAGGAAGCAGGCACTGCTGGCAGGGGTTCCTGAGAGCAGAAGGCCCACCAGCGCAGCAGCATCATCCCTCCCTCAGGGTCGTGAATCCCCCACAGCAGCAGCAGTAGTAGCACGCAAGCGCTCTTCCACCTCGGCTACTCAGGACACAGACATTGTGGCTGTTCGTCTCTCTCCTCTGTCTCCCCTGCATCCCAGCGTCGTCAGACCCTGCTGAGCGACACCTTTCAGGGTCTGACCAAGCCTCTGCCTCCAAGCCACAGGCGGATCCGCAAACCAAATGGCTTGCTGGCCCGGGCCATGGCATCACAGCTGCTTCCCTACTCCCTGGTGCAGGAGGGGAGCGCCATGCGGACACTGCTCCAATTTGGCATCCCCGAGTGGCAAGTCCCCAGTCGCCACTATTTCAGCAGGAGCGCAATCCCAGCACTCCACAAGTTTGCGGTGGAAAACGTGGCCCGTTCTCTGGACTACTCTGTGGGCAAGCGGGTCCACGTGACCATGGACTCGTGGAGTAGCAGATTTGGGACAGGTCGCTACCTGTCCTTTACGGCCCACTGGGTGACACTGATGAAAGGGAGGGAGGACAAGAGCGCATCAGCCCAGCTAGTGGTGCCACCACGCGGGATCAGGGGGGATGCAGAAGGGTCCTGTCACGACACTCCCTCTGCACCCGGAAAGCAAGCCCGCCTCGGCAGCAGCAGCGCCAAGCCTCGGCACTGCCAAGCCCTTTTAAAATTGGTGACCCTGGGGAAGGAGAGGCTTACGGCCACCAACGTCCTGGCTGCCCTCAGGAAGCAGGAGCGGAGGTGGCTGACCCCCAGAGGCCTGGAAGTGGGGTATGTGGCAGCCGATAACGGGGCCAACCTGGTGGCAGCAGTGCAGCAGGGAAACCTCCAGCACATCCCCTGCTTGGCCCACGTGCTCAATCTTGTGGTGCAGCGCTTCTTGCGCACCTACCAGGGGATGAGCGAGCTGCTGCAGGATGCCCGGGCGGTGGTACGCTTTTTCCGCCTGTCAGCCACTGCCTCTGCACTCTTGTCCACCTTACAGCAGCAGTATGGAAGGCCACAACACCGGCTGATCATCGACATGCCAGTTCACTGGAATTCGACTCTGGCCATGTTGGAGCGGCTGTGTCAGCACAGGCTGGCTCTTAGGGCCTACATGCTAGACCCAAGTGTCCCCAGTAACCAGCAAGTCCCCATTAATACTGCCACTCAGTGGACACTGATGCAGCAAGTATGCCTGGTGCTGAGTCCCTTCCTGGAGGCAACCAAGATGGTCAGTGAGGAGCGGGCCTCTGTGTGCCAGTGGGTGCCCTTGGTTTGTCTACTGGAGCAGGCAATGGACAATTTAATTGAGCGTGGGGATGAAGCCCTGAGGCAGTTGGAAGAACAGGAGCAGATGGCAGCACAGTCCAGCTCAGAGGAGGGCTCACAGCAGGTAGTGGAAGAGTTGGAGGTCCCTAACCTGAATGAGGAGGAGGAGGAGGAGCAGAGTGCAGCAGGCGTTGTACGTGGATGGCGGTTTGAGGAGGACAACGACATGGCACAGGAAGAGGACAGGCATGCGTTATGGGACAATGGTGAGGACGAGGAAGATCTTGCTGGCAGGGCCCACTTGTTTCCCATGGCTGTGCACATGTTGCGCTGCCTTCGCAGGGACCCCCGGGTGATCCAAATGCGTTCAAGGGAGGACATCTGGATTACCTTGATGCTTGATCCCCGTCTGAAGGGGAAGCTGGGAGACTTAAAGGGGAACTGAAGAGAGAGGTATATGGAGGCTGTCAGGTTTATTTCCTTTTAGACAATACCAGTTGCCTGGCAGCCCTGCTGATCCTCTGCCTCTAATACTATTAGCCATAGCCCCTGAACAAGCATGCAGCAGATCAGGTGTTTCAGTGGTTCAGACTTATAAGTCTGATCTGACAAGACTAGCTGCATGCTTGTTTCTGGTTTTAATCAGATACTACTGCAGAGAAATAGACCAGCAGGGCTGCCAGGCAACTGGTATTGATTAAAAGGAAATAAACATGACAGCCTCCATATACCTCTCTCTTCAGTTCCCCTTTAATGACGCCATCCACCACCGAGCAACGCACAAGGAAGTTGAAGGAGGCCCTTGTGCGCAGACTACTGGAAGCATTCCCCCAGCCTTCCACCCCCACTGTAACTGCTCTGCCAAGCCAGCAAGAGGTGCCTGCCATTGCCACTAGCAGCACAACAACAACCACCAGCACCAGCAGCAGCAACTGGCGCCCCGGAGACCTGAAGAGCCTAAGCAAGAGCCTGTATGCAGTGCAGCAGCCCAGAACAGAGGTGCCCGCCACAGCATCCACCACCAACCAGCACAAGCATGGACTGACCACCATGGTGTCTGACTATATGGGGTCATCCAGCGGGCTCAATGACACCGACAGCCCCGTGGACCCCTTGGAGTACTGGGTCAAGAGACTGGACATCTGGAGCGAGCTTTCCCAGTACGCCCTGGAACTCCTATCCTGCCCTCCTTCCAGTGTCCTCTCAGAGAGATGCTTTAGTGCGGCCGGTGGCGTGGTCACAGAGAAGCGCTCTCGGCTCTCCCACTCCTCTGTGGACAAACTCACCTTCCTGAAAATCAACCAGGCTTGGGTGGAAGGTGAGTTCCTGGCCCCTATTGTCGGACACAGGGGGACATGAAGTGGCTGCTGCATGTGCTGTTGTTAACTATGCCTGCCTTTATAAAGACAGTTACTACCTGCCTAGTGCCTACCTTGGTTAATTTTTTGGTGTTATGGTACTACTACCAGTAAGTTGCCATGGTCCTCCTTCTGAGCTGCTGAACTGACCGCCCGCTTTGTCCTCCTGACTCAGTCGCTACTACACTCTGCGTTCACTTCACACTGCCCGGGTCACTGGGTGCATTTAATTTTTTGGCCAGCACTATGTCGCTGTGCTACTACTACTACCACCAGTATGTTGCCATGGTCCTTCTGTGCTGCTGAACTGACCGCCCGCATTGTCCTCCTCCTCCTGACTCAGTCGCTTCCACCAATGTACTCTGTCTGCGTTATCACTGCCCGGATCACCGGGTGCATTTAATTTTTTGGCCAGCACTATGACGCTGTGCTGCTACTACTACCACCAGTATGTTGGCATGGTCCTTCTGTGCTGCTGCTGCTGCTGAACTGACCGCCCGCATTGTTCTCCTCCTCCTGACTCAGTCGCTTTCCGCTGCTGCACTCTGCGTTCACACTGCCTGGGTCACCGGGTGCATTTAATTTTTTGGCCAGCACTATGACGCTGTGCTGCTACTACTACCACCAGTATGTTGCCATGGTCCTTCCTTCTGTGCTGCTGCTGCTGCTGAACTGAACGCCCGCTTTGTCCTCCTCCTGACTCAGTCGCTACCACGGTACCACCAATGCACTCTGTCTGCGTTATCACTGCCCGGGTCACCGGGTGCATTTAATTTTTTGGCCAGCACTATGACGCTGTGCTGCTACTACTACCTCCAGTATGTTGCCATGGTCCATCTGTGCTGCTGCTGCTGCTGAACTGAACGCCCGCTTTGTCCTCCTCCTCCTCCTGACTCAGTCGCTACCACGGTACCACCAATGTACTCTGTCTGCGTTATCACTGCCCGGGTCACCGGGTGCATTTAATTTTTTGGCCAGCACTATGACACTGTGCTACTACTACTACCACCAGTATGTTGCCATGGTCCTTCTGTGCTGCTGAACTGACCGCCCGCATTGTCCTCCTCCTCCTGACTCAGTCGCTTCCACCAATGTACTCTGTCTGCGTTATCACTGCCCGGGTCACCGGGTGCATTTAATTTTTTGGCCAGCACTATGACGCTGTGCTGCTACTACTACCACCAGTATGTTGCCATGGTCCTTCTGTGCTGCTGCTGCTGCTGCTGCTGAACTGAACGCCCGCTTTGTCCTCCTCCTCCTCCTGACTCAGTCGCTACCACGGTACCACCAATGCACTCTGTCTGCGTTATCACTGCCCGGGTCACCGGGTGCATTTAATTTTTTGGCCAGCACTATGACACTGTGCCACTACTACTACCACTAGTATGTTGGCATGGTCCTTCTGTGCTGCTGCTGCTGAACTGACCGCCCGCATTGTCCTCCTCCTCCTGACTCAGTCGCTTCCACCAATGTACTCTGTCTGCGTTCACACTGCCCGTGTCACCGGGTGCATTTAATTTTTTGGCCAGCACTATGACGCTGTGCTGCTACTACTACCACCAGTATGTTGCCATGGTCCTTCTGTGCTGCTGCTGCTGAACTGAACGCCCGCTTTGTCCTCCTCCTCCTCCTGACTCAGTCGCTACCACGGTACCACCAATGTACTCTGTCTGCGTTATCACTGCCCGGGTCACCGGGTGCATTTAATTTTTTGGCCAGCACTATGACACTGTGCTACTACTACTACCACCAGTATGTTGCCATGGTCCTTCTGTGCTGCTGAACTGACCGCCCGCATTGTCCTCCTCCTCCTGACTCAGTTGCTTCCACCAATGTACTCTGTCTGCGTTATCACTGCCCGGGTCACCGGGTGCATTTAATTTTTTGGCCAGCACTATGACGCTGTGCTGCTACTACTACCACCAGTATGTTGCCATGGTCCTTCTGTGCTGCTGCTGCTGCTGCTGAACTGAACGCCCGCTTTGTCCTCCTCCTCCTCCTGACTCAGTCGCTACCACGGTACCACCAATGCACTCTGTCTGCGTTATCACTGCCCGGGTCACCGGGTGCATTTAATTTTTTGGCCAGCACTATGACACTGTGCTACTACTACTACCACCAGTGTGTTGGCATGGTCCTTCTGTGCTGCTGCTGCTGAACTGACCGCCCGCATTGTCCTCCTCCTCCTGACTCAGTCGCTTCCACCAATGTACTCTGTCTGCGTTCACACTGCCCGTGTCACCGGGTGCATTTAATTTTTTGGCCAGCACTATGACGCTGTGCTGCTACTACTACTACCAGTATGTTGCCATGGTCCTTCTGTGCTGCTGCTGCTGAACTGAACGCCCGCTTTGTCCTCCTCCTCCTCCTGACTCAGTCGCTACCACGGTACCACCAATGTACTCTGTCTGCGTTATCACTGCCCGGGTCACCGGGTGCATTTAATTTTTTGGCCAGCACTATGACACTGTGCTACTACTACTACCACCAGTATGTTGCCATGGTCCTTCTGTGCTGCTGAACTGACCGCCCGCATTGTCCTCCTCCTCCTGACTCAGTTGCTTCCACCAATGTACTCTGTCTGCGTTATCACTGCCCGGGTCACCGGGTGCATTTAATTTTTTGGCCAGCACTATGACGCTGTGCTGCTACTACTACCACCAGTATGTTGCCATGGTCCTTCTGTGCTGCTGCTGCTGCTGCTGAACTGAACGCAGGCTTTGTCCTCCTCCTCCTCCTGACTCAGTCGCTACCACGGTACCACCAATGCACTCTGTCTGCGTTATCACTGCCCGGGTCACCGGGTGCATTTAATTTTTTGGCCAGCACTATGACACTGTGCTACTACTACTACCACCAGTGTGTTGGCATGGTCCTTCTGTGCTGCTGCTGCTGAACTGACCGCCCGCATTGTCCTCCTCCTCCTGACTCAGTCGCTTCCACCAATGTACTCTGTCTGCGTTCACACTGCCCGTGTCACCGGGTGCATTTAATTTTTTGGCCAGCACTATGACGCTGTGCTGCTACTACTACTACCAGTATGTTGCCGTGGTCCTTCTGTGCTGCTGAATTGACCACCCGCATTGTCCTCCTCCTCCTGACTCACTCGCTTCCACCAATGTACTCTGTCTGCGTTCACACTGCCCGGGTCACCGGGTGCATTTAATTTTTTGGCCAGCACTATGACGCTGTGCTGCTACTACTACTACCAGTATGGTGCCGTGGTCCTTCTGTGCTGCTGAACTGACCGCCTGCATAGTCCTTCTCCTGACTCAGTCGCTACCACCACTGCACTCTGCATTCACACTGCCCGTGTCCACTGACAACTCTGCTGCGATGTCATTGCTAATTGCTGCAAAAAAAAAATAAAATTACAAAAACCTCTCTGGGGCCTTTTTGGCGTCAGCCACTCATCCTCCTCCAGCGGTACCTTCGCCGCCAAGTGCCATTGGAACTCGCCTTCACCTCTTTGATTGCTTAACTCGTATATCCTTTTTTAAAACCACGTATTACCAATTAATAGCCCCATTTACAGTGGTGATTTGTCTTTAAAAGCCATTAAAAAAAAAAAAAAAAATTGGGGGGAATTTTTTATGTTGAAGTTATGTTGCCCCTTATCACCTCGATAATCCATGCAATTTGGGGGATTGTAGCATGTATGGGGCTTTGTTATTAACGTTAAAAGAAAATCCGCCTCCGGGCGGGAATCCACGCGTGATTACGCCATTCATGGCAGAAAATCCGCGTGGTTGCGCGGACGCGGACGAAAATCCGCATGCGGCGGGGCCGAATGCGGATTTTTTTTTGCAACCACGCGGATTGCCGAATTCGTGGATGAGGCACATCCGAGCATCCCTGGTTGGCAGACTTCCACCTGTATTGTCAAGGCCACACATGAGCTGTAGTCATGGCAATCTAGTTTTGTTGATGAAATGTCAGGCAGTTCATGTCCTACACTCCGGGGTCGTTCATTCTAGAACAGTTACATAAACTCATTTAGCTAGCTATTTAAATATTTTCTATTTATATAGAAGTATAACCAGGTAAGGCCTAGTACATGCAGAGCAGTCTTAAGCCTGGTACACACACTCAACTTTGATTGGCCAATCAATTCCCAATGTTATCACTAGATCCACGTAGTATGAGATGTTACCTGCACAGTCTGTTCATAGTATTCAAAATCAGGCTTTAAAGAGGCACTTAAGTGAGAAAAAAAAATTGAGTTTTACTCACCTGGGGCTTACCTCAGCCCCCTGCAGCTGATCGGTGCCCACGACGAGTCGCTCTGATGCTCCGGGTCCCGCTGGCGGCCACTTCCGGTTTCGCCGTCAGGACCCGTCAGGCTGGGGAACGCGGCTGATACTACGCGTTCCCAGCCAAAATGGCACCCCTATGCGGCCGTATGTCCGCATAGGCACCCGTATGCGGACATATGGCCGCATAGGGGTGCTATTTTGGCTGGGAACGTGTAGTATCAGCCGCGTTCCCCAGCCTGACGGGTCCTGACGGCGAAACCGGAAGTGGCCGCCAGCGGGACCCGGAGCATCAGAGCGACTCGTCGTGGGCACCGATCAGCTGCAGGGGGCTGAGGTAAGCCCCAGGTGAGTAAAACTCAATTTTTTTTTCTCACTTAAGGTTCACTTTAAAGAGAAACCGTGACCAAGAATTGAACTTCATCCCAATCAGTAGCTGATACCCCCTTTTACATGAGAAATCTATTCCTTTTCACAAACAGATCATCAGGGGCCTCTGTATGGCTGATACTGTGGTGAAACCCCTCCCACAGGAAACTGTGAGGACCATGGTCCTGGCAGTTTCCTGTCTGTGAACCTCGTTGCATTGTGGGAAATAGCTGTTTAACCTCCTTGGCGGTATGAAAAATACCGCCAGGAGGGAGCGCAGCAGTTTTTTAAAAAAAAATTTTTTTTTTTATCATGTAGCGAGCCGAGGGCTCGCTACATGATAGCCGCTGCTGAGCGGCATCCCCCCGCCCGCTTCGATCGCCTTCGGCGATCTCCGATCAGGAAATCCCGTTCATAGAACGGGATTTCCTGGAGGGCTTCCCCCGTCGCCATGGCGACGGGGCGGGATGACGTCACCGACGTCACTGACGTCGGGACGTCATTGGGAGTCCCGGGCCACCCCTCGGCGCTGCCTGGCACTGATTGGCCAGGCAGCGCTGGGGTCTGGGGGGGGGGGGGGGCCCGCGCCGCAGCAGATAGCGGCGATCGGGCAGGGGCCGGCGGCGATCAGAGTGCTGGCGCAGCTAGCAAAGTGCTAGCTGCGTCCAGCAAAGCAAAAATTATGAAAATCGGCCCAGCAGGGCCTGAGCGGCACCCTCCGGCGGCTTACCCCGTGTCACACACGGGGTTACCGCCAAGGAGGTTAAAGCTGTTTCCAACTGGCAAAAAAAAGCAAGCAGTATCTCCTTCCACTGACATCACCTGCCAGCAATAAAAATGTCGCCATGTGATAAATGTCAGAATGTAAATCAGGGAGAGGAAAGGGAAAACACTGACTAAATCATTTGTATACATAATTATTGTAAAAATTAAGCACTTTTTTTTATTACATTATTTTCACTAGAGTTCCTCTTTAAACTAACCTCCCAGAGAGTTGATTCTCCTGATCATTTTCACAAATGGCGATAGCTTGGTTGGGAATGCCAAATCAATGTACAAATGCACACAATGACTTTTCCAAGCAACTTGCTATGGGCCCCAGCACTTGATACAATACACTGATTGGTTGTGGTTGCAAATGAGCACAATGAGACATTGACATGTATGGTCGATATTTACTAGCACATAGAATCACTCAATGATTAAGATAATTTTTTGTTAGTCATTTTAGATTCCTCATGCAAAATACATAATCAAATAACCAGACAATACAATCACTGTGGTCAAATAATTTATCAATTAGAAGTGAAAAATTGGGTTGAGTATACAAGGCCTCTTTTTTTTTTTTTTTTTAAATTGACACTGGTGTAGAAGCTGTTCTTTGTTGCACCTGCAGTTAGTATAAATGGATTTCCAGTCTAGCCAGTTTTGGGCAAAGTACACACAACCAGGGCCGGCCCGCTCATGAGGCGGGGTGAAACTTTTGCCTCAGGCGGCAAATTTACAGGGGCGGCATCCGCCCGTCCGTGCGGGGAGCCGGCCGCCGAGCTGGAGGGGTAGCTGGCAGGACGGGGGTATTGGGCCTAGCGGCGGGGAGGGGGGGTCGGACCCCCCCTCCCTCGCCTGGGTCCCCCGTCCTCCGCTCCCCTCCAGCCTTACATAGAAGCAGCCGCTATTTGTAAGAGGCACGGGCTGAGAGGACTCACCTCTTCCTCGATCCAGCGTGCGCTCCACTGACGTCACTTCCTGCAACGCTGCAGGAAGTGATGTCAGTGGAGCGCACGCTGGGAAGAGGTGAGTCCTCCCCGCCCTTGCGTCTTACAAATAGCGGCTGCTTCTTCTATGTAAGGCTGGAGGGGAGCGCAGTTCGGGGGACCCAGGCGAGGGAGGGGGGGTATGACCCCCTCCCCGCCGCTAGGCCCAATACCCCCGTCCTGCCAGCTACGGCGGCCCCCCAGAGCGCCCCCCCCCCCCCCCACCGGGGAGGGGGGGGGTGGCGGCGGAAAATTTTCTTTTGCCTCAGGCGGCAAAAAGTCTAGGGCCGGCCCTGCACACAACATGCAGCTAGTGGCATAACTACTGGGGGAGCACACCCTGCAGTCACTGGGGGCCGCAAGGTCCAGGGGGTGGCCTTCACTATACTGGGGGCACCTATGCCTGGCTACCTATACTGGGGGAACCTATGCCTGGCTACCTATCCTTGGGACACCTATACCTGGTTAGGGCAGGGCAAGGGGATGAGCTGACGCAAAGGGGGACTAGAGGTGACACAGGGGGACAATAGAGGAACAGGGGGAACAGAGGGGGACAAAAGAGGCACAGGGAGAACAGAGGAAGACAAAAGAGGCACAAAGAGGACAGAGGTGAGACAGGGGACATGAGGTGACACAGAGGGGCACAAAAGAGGCACAAACTGAGGTGACACAGAGGGGGACAAAAGAGAGACAGGGAGAATAGAGAGGGACCAAAGAGAACGGATTCTGGATAAGAATGGACCTACAGTTCCTTTCTCATTTGTTATTTGGAACTACCTGTATTTTGCTAGTATTTGCAGTGGTGGGCCGAAATTTTGCATCGAAATTCACAATTACGCATTGTAATCGCAATGCGAAATTTCAGGGAAAAATTGTAATTAACCACTTGAGGACCCACCCTTTACCCCCCCTTAAGGACCAGCGCTGTTTTAGCTGATCTGTGCTGGGTGGGCTCTGCAGCCCCCAGCACAGATCAGCGTGCAGGCAGAGCGACCAGATCGCCCCCCTTTTTCCCCACTAGGGGGATGATGTGCTGGGGGGGTCTGATCGCTCCTGCCTGCCGGGTGTTGCGGGAGGGGGCACCTCAAAGCCCCCCTCCGCGGCGAAATCCTCCCCCTCCCTCTCCTACCTGCCCCCCCCCTGGTGAACCGGGCTGCACAGGACGTTATCCGTCGATTCCCGGCCGCTGATTGGCCGGGGATCGCCGATCTGCCTTACGGCGCTGCTGCGCAGCAGCGCCGTACAATGTAAACAAAGCGGATTATTTCCGCTTGTGTTTACATTTAGCCTGCGTGCCGCCATCGGCGGCCCGCAGGCTATTCACGGAGCCCCCCGCCGTGAATTGACAGGAAGCAGCCGCTCGCGCGAGCGGCTGCTTCCTGATTAATCAGCCTGCAGCTGGCGACGCAATACTGCGTCGCTGGTCCTGCAGCTGCCACTTTGCCGACGCGCGGTATGAGTGCGCGGTCGGCAAGTGGTTAAAGCGGTATAAAACCCTCGCATAATATTCAATAAAAGCATGTTTTCCTACTTTTTATATGCCATACGATTATCATATTTGAATTTGTGCATAATTATTATTATTAATTTAGAAATTACAAGTTCCCAAAAGCACAGTTTTTTTGCTTTGAGAGCTGCCTTTGCATTTTATTAAAAACTGGTTTTATTCGTGTTGTATTGAAGGCAGAAATGCTTTGAGTGTCTGTCTGTGTTCAGGAGCTCCTGCACAGTCAGAGAATGTGTCACATTCCTCACTTGATACAATTAAGTAAACACAAGATAATGTTTTCTCCACTTCGGATGCCTCCAGCTTTCTCTGCAATGAACTTTCAAGCCCTGTGTATAACTAATTGAATGCTGTTCTAGTAAAAAAAATGTTGGTTGTATATAATATGCTGTAAATACTTTTTTAGAGCAAAGAATAAATACTGGTTTCATTCTGCTATAATTTCATATGTAATAGTAATACTGTATTTCATAATTTTGAATAATTTTTAGCGTAATTTTCGCTAAACGTTTGCATAATTTTGTGCGGATTTTGGTGGTTAATCACAAAGCCACCATACATGCTATTGACACCAAAATTGCAACGTATTTTTTTTTTTTTTCTATGTTAAACCAATTCCAATGTTTTTTATTGAAAGAATTTTTAAAACATTTTACAGAAAGAAAAATAATGTGGTTAGAGCAGTGTACAAATTATAACAGTAGTAAAGTATATTTGTTAAGTAGGTTATGAAATACATAAGCATAACATAGACAAATATTATAAGGTATGTTACTTTCAGATATGCATAACATCTGGAGAAAATTGTGCTTTATTATCATCTTTATTATATATCAATAGAGGTTGAGTCAAAGAGATTGTTTAATTTATATTCTATCAATCCTGCAAGAGAAAGGAAAGCTTAAGATATTGTGCACTACTCTTTAAAGAAAGTCAATGTCAAGAATAGTACTTGACGTATTTGGCTGTGTTTACCTTTGTTGTTAAATTAAAGGGGCGGGGATATACCCGTTTAGTTTTGTATATACCATCAATCTTAATAGGGGGAAGAAGTTGTTGATCCCAACAAGTGTTGTTGTGTAGTTCTTCAAGGTCTATCATATTGGTCCTGTTATTTATGTCCATACAGGAAGTGATAAGTGAAAATCTCTCTACCTGGAGAATGGGGGAATTACACCACCCTACAGAGACTCCAGGGAGTGACTATGCCTTATAGTGCATATCTTGGGTGTTCCAAATATGGATTGCAGATGGAAATGTTGTTTTTGGTTGATTTTAAAGTTTGATAGTTAGTTGGGAGGGGCTGCTAAGCGGTCTAGTGGTTGACTTTAAATATTTGTTATTGTTGTTAGTGTTGTCAATCTGTATTGATTATAAATTGGTAGTTGGCGTATAAATAGGGGTGGTTAGACCATAGGTCAACTATGCTAGATAACTCTAGCAATCAACAATCTACTCTACATTGAACAGGGGTGCAGGGTTGTCCTGAAGTTAGTGTGCAGATAGGTAGGAGCAGGTTTCACGTCCTCAGATGTTCTGTTGAGGATTTACAGATAAAATGACAAGTACAGTTTCCAGGATCCGTCTCGTGAGGACCAACAAGCAACCATCAGACATGCCTTCAAACATTCATTCAGTCTGTGAGAGGAAAATACACTCAAAATTTCAGAAGTTTTGAATTTTTATAAATTGTAGGCCAGAGATTGGCCTTACTCAGAAAGGAGTTTATGGTGCCACTTCTAATTGCCCAAGCTTTTTCCGCGAGGAGGTTGGATTCAACAATCCTTAGAATTTCCCCCATAGTGGGGATAGTATCGGATTTCCAATTGAGAGCTATTTGGTTCCTAGTGACAATGAAGACATGGTTATAAATCAATCTCTCCTGTGGTGGGAGATCTCTAGTACCCAGGTGTAAAAGAGCCATGCCAGAGGGAATGGTTTGCAACGACATAGGTAACTTCTTTAAAAAACCTTCAATGTTGTTCCTAAGTATGGCTAATTTTGGGCAATCCCAAAGTAGGTGGCCGATGGAGCCCGTCAAGTTGCACCCCCTCCAACATAGGGGGGAGGATTTTGTGTCAAATTTGGCTATTTTCTCTGGGGTCATGTACCATTGCCATACTGTTTTTATTAATCCTTCATGGTGATTCACGCAGTGTGAGGATTGTTTCACAGACTTTGCTGTGAGCTCCCATTCTTCCACATTGATTTCTACTCCCAAGTAATCCTGCCAGCTTTTAAATTGCCACTTTGGGAATTTTTCTTTCAGGTATAGTAGAGTTCTATAGAGGAGTGAGGTACCCTTAGTATGAATACCCTCTGGTTGAATCAGTTTTTTAATTTGGGGAAGTATGATGATAGGGGAGAAATGGTGTTTTTTAATAAATCTGCTGATTCTAGAATATAGGGCTAAATCTGTGGTGGGGATATTATAACTTGTCCTCAGCTGGTCAAATGGTTTAATCTCATCTTTATCTAATAAGTCTTTAATATTTTTTATTCCTGCATCTATCCAGTTTTGTATGTCTATATCTCTAATAACCATGTTAAGAGCTGTTAAAGGAGTATCTATTTCTATTGCTAAGGGGTCATCTTTACAAAGTTTCAATATTTCCTTCCATAGTCTAATAGTATTGGCTGTAATGGGGTTGTAATTAGTGTGTCTAACCTGCCAAACCAGTCTAGATTCTAGAAAAAGTCTATATGAGGTATATGGAAGCTGTTCTTCTTCTATGGAGAACCATTGTTTGGTGAGATCTTCCAACCATATTGATCTAGACTGGTCTAGCAGGGTCGACTTCTAGTAAAATTCTAGGTTGGGGACTCCTAACCCTAGGTTTGAAGTGTGGGATGTTAATACTTTATTGGAAAATCTAGATTTTTTGTTTAGTAATATAAATTTGTTGAGGAGTTTTTGTAGTGAGTTGAAAAAAGTCTGAGGGACTTTGATAGGTAGGTTCCTGAACAGGTAGAGAAGTTGGGGAAGTAATATCATTTTAAAGGCCGCTGTTCTACCCATCCAGGAATACTCTATTTTAGCTAAGGCTTCTAATTTGTCTTTAAACTTTTTCAACCAGGGGTTATAGTTCTCTTTATAAAGCTGGGATATTTGTGGGGTCAGATATATGCCCAGATATTTTATGGCAGTATCATTCCATGAAAAGCTACAGGATTTCTTGAGAGTTTCTCTGATTTTTTGAGGAATAAAACATGGAAGGATTACAGTTTTCTTTTGGTTAAGTTTGTAAAATGAGATATGGGAGAAATTGTTAATTTCCTTATTGGCAGCTGGCAATGATGTTAAAGGTTTCTGAAGAAATAAAATTATGTCATCAGCATATAGGCTCAGTTTACTGATTGATTGATTTAATTTTATACCGTGTATTTGGGGATTGTCTCTAATGCTTTGGGCTAAGGGTTCTAATGAAAGGTTAAAAATTAATGGGGAGAGGGGGCATCCTTGACGAGTTCCATTTCTAATGTCAAAGGCTTGGGATAAAGAGCCAGAAGATAAAACTTTCGCCGAAGGTTGGGTATATAGAGCCAGGATTGCTTTATGTAAAAAGCTAGGAATTCCAAATTTAGTTAGTACCCTTGACAAATACAACCAGTTGACTCTGTCGAACGCCTTCTCCGCATCAAGTGATACCAGGAGGGTAGGCGTCCGACAGAGCCCCACTTTATGAATCAAGGCAAGGGCCTTTCGAGTACCATCACATGTCGATCTATGTCTGGTGAAGCCTACTTGATCAGAGTGTAACATCTGTGTCATCAGTGGGGCAATTCTATTCGCTATAACTTTGGCATATATTTTAATGTCAGTATTCAATAGGGATATGGGTCGGTAACTGCTTGGGTCAGAGGGATCTTTATCCTCTTTAGGGATGGTGGTGATTAAGGCCGATAGTGACTCCTTAGGGAAAATACCTGATAATGCTACCTCGTTGTACATGTCTGTAAGGGGTTTAACCAGTGTGGATATAAATTTCTTGAAATAACTGTTGATAAAGCCATCTGGCCCTGGAGCCTTGTCGTTTTTAAGGGAATTTATAGCCCGGGTAACTTCTTGCTGGTTAAAGGGCATTTGTAAAGTTTTCTGTTCGAATTCAGACAAAGTGGGAAGCTTGATCTTATCTAGGTATTTATCAATTTCCTGTGTATTTGGGGTGTGGGTATTTGGGTCTGATTCTAGGTTGTAAAGGGACTCATAGTATGAAGCCAGGGCATCAATTATTTCTTGTGGGTGATGGACTACTTTTTTTGAATTAGGATGTGTAATCTTTACTATTCTGTGGAGCACTCTCTTACCTTTAATCTTTCTGGCCATTATTTTTCCAGCTCTAATATTTTCATAATACCAATTTTCCTTAAGGATGGTTTGCCACTTGTCGTACTCATAATATAGTGTGTCTGCCAACTCTTGTCTTGTTTCCTCAAGGGACTTTATCAGGTCTCTTTTTTTGTTGCTGAATATTTCCTTTTCCAAGGATTTAATTTTTTGTAACAACCTGTTTGTGTTTTCCTTTCTTTTTTTCTTTTGTATTGCACTTAGTTTCAAAAATACACCTCTAATGAAGGCTTTGTGTGCATTCCATAGAACTGTTTTGGAAACATCTTTGGTGTCATTTATTTCAAAATATTCAGAAAGTTCTTTTTTAATGATGGGTAGAGAATGTTCGGAATTTAAAATGAATTTATTCAGTTTCCATAGGTGGGGGCGTGCAGGGGAATTTGTTAGACTAAATTTGATAAGTAGGGGGGAATGGTCTGACCAAATTCTGGGTATAATTTCAACTTCTGTGATCAGTGGCAGGGTAAACCTATCAACTAAGCAGTAATCAATAGAGTTGGGCCGAACCTCCGATTTTCGGTTCGCGAACCGGGTTCGCGAACTTTCGCGAAAGGTTCGGTTCGCGTTAAAGTTCGCGAACCGCAATAGACTTCAATGGGGATGCGAACTTTGAAAAAAAAAATTAATTATGCTGGCCACAAAAGTGATGGAAAAGATGTTTCAAGGGGTCTAACACCTGGAGGGGGGGATGGCGGAGTGGGATACATGCCAAAAGTCCCCGGGAAAAATCTGGATTTGACGCAAAGCAGCGTTTTAAGGGCAGAAATCACATTGAATGTTAAATGACAGGCCTAAAGTGCTTTCAAACATCTTGCATGTGTATACATCAATCAGGTAGTGTAATTAAGGTACTGCTTCACACTGACGCACCAAACTCATCGTGTAACGCACCGCAAACAGCTGTTTGTGTAGTGACGGCCGTGCTGGACTGGTGCGCACCATGGCGAGAGTGCAGGTTTTGGTGGCTTTACAGCCCATATGGTCAGTCACCTGGCTGATGTAGCTGAATGACAGAACAGTGACTGTCCAGCTGATCAAATTTGGTCTGACCACAATGAGGCAACGACCTTATTATCGTGGGTGTGCCCCCCGAGACACTCATCTAGGCGCCGGTCATTGCTCCATTGTGATACGCAAGCCCCTTCACCACGGCAAGGTAATGATCACGAAGGGGAATGGGCGCATGTTCATGCCTTTTCTTTTGTTGTTGCAGCTGCCCGCAGTGCAGCCAGAAAAATTAGGCAGTCATGTACACGCACCCGAAAAATTATTACAGCGGCCGCTGCTAGCAGCGGCCTAAAAAATTCAGCAATCCGCCTGGAGTCCCGGACCCTGTTGGTGGTGGCGGAGAAGGTAGTGAAGCGGCCTGCAGGCAGACATGCTGTGTGGAGGGACTGGGAGCGACTTAGTCTTCTTGGGGCAGGCCAGGCAGCCAGTCACACGGCGTGCAGGCAGAGATGCTGTATGTGCGGGGACTGACTTAGTCTTGGGGCGGGCAGCAGCCCTCCGGGATCCATGCCTCATTCATTTTTATAAAGGTGAGGTACTTAACACTTTTGTGACTTAGGCGACTTCTCTTCTCTGTGACAATGCCTCCAGCTGCGCTGAAGGTCCTTTCTGAGAGGACGCTTGCGGCAGGGCAGGAGAGAAGTTGGATGGCAAATTGGGACAGCTCTGGCCACAGGTCAAGCCTGCGCACCCAGTAGTTCAAGGGTTCCTCATCGCTGTTCACAGCAGTGTCTACATCCACACTTAAGGCCAGGTAGTCGGCTACCTGCCGTTCCAGGCGTTGGTGGAGGGTGGATCCGGAAGGGCTACGGCGAGGCGTTGGACTAAAGAACGTCCGCATGTCCGACATCACCATGAGATCGCTGGAGCGTCCTGTCTTTGACTGCGTGGACACGGGAGGAGGATTAGTGGCAGTGGTACCTTGCTGGCGTTGTGCCGTCACATCACCCTTAAAGGCATTGTAAAGCATAGTTGACAGCTGGTTCTGCATGTGCTGCATCCTTTCCACCTTCCGGTGAGTTGGTAACAGGTCCGCCACTTTGTGCCTGTACCGAGGGTCTAGTAGTGTGGCCACCCAGTACAGCTCATTCCCCTTGAGGTTTTTTATACGGGGGTCCCTCAACAGGCAGGACAGCATAAAAGACGACATCTGCACAAAGTCGGATCCAGTACCCTCCATCTCCTCTTGCTCTTCCTCAGTGACGTCAGGTAAGTCAACCTCCTCCCCCCAGCCGCGAACAATACCACGGGAAGGTTGCGCAGCACAAGCCCCCTGCGACGCCTGCTGCGGTTGTTCTCCTGCCGCTGTCCCCTCCTCCTCCTCCTCCTCCCCCAAAGAAACACCTTGCTCATCATCCTCTGAGTCTGACTCATCTTCTGCACATGACCTCTCTTCTTCCTCCTCCTCCCCCCTCTGTGCTGCCGCAGGTGTTGAGGAAACAGCTGGGTCTGATGAAAATTGGTCCCATGCCTGTTCCTGCCGTAACGGTTCCTGGTCACGCTCATTCGCAGCTTCATCCGCCACTCTACGCACAGCACGCTCCAAGAAGTACGCGTAGGGAATTAAGTCGCTGATGGTGCCCTCACTGCGGCTCACCAGGTTGGTCACCTCCTCAAACGGCCGCATGAGCCTGCATGCATTTTTCATCATTGTCCAGTTGTCGGGCCAGAACATCCCCATCTTCCCAGACTGTTTCGTTCTACTCCAGTTGTAGAGGTACTGGGTGACGGCTTTCTTCTGTTCTAGCAGGCGGGAGAACATGAGGAGGGTCGAGTTCCAGCGAGTGGGGCTATCGCAAATGAGGCGTCTCACCGGCATGTTGTTTTTACGCTGAATTTCTGCAAATCGTGCCATGGCTGTGTAAGAGCGCCTCAAATGCCCACAGAACTTCCTGGCCTGCTTCAGGACATCCGCTAAGCCAGGGTACTTTGCCACAAATCTTTGAACCACCAGATTCATGACATGTGCCATGCAGGGTATGTGTGTCAGCTTCCCCATATGCAAAGCGGCAAGCAGATTGCTGCCGTTGTCGCACACCACGTTGCCTATCTCCAGGTGGTGCGGGGTCAGCCACTCATCCACCTGTTTCTTAAGAGCAGCCAGGAGAGCTGCTCCAGTGTGACTCTCCGCTTTGAGACAAGCCATGTCTAAGATGGCGTGACACCGTCGTACCTGGCATGCAGCATAGGCCCTGCGGAGCTGGGGCTGTGTAGCTGGAGAGGAGAACTGCCACTCAGCCAAGGAGGAGGAGGAGGACAGCGAAGAGCATGTAGCAGGAGGAGAGGAGGTGGCAGGAGGCCTGCCTGCAAGCCGTGGAGGTGTCACAATTTGGTCCGCCGCTTTCTGCTTGCCATCGTTCACCACCAGGTTCACCCAATGGGCTGTGTAGGTAATGTAGCGGCCCTGCCCGTGCTTGGCAGACCAGGCATCCGTGGTCAGGTGTACCCTTGACCCAACGCTCTTCGCAAGAGATGACACCACTTGCCTCTCAACTTCACGGTGCAGTTGGGGTATGGCCTTTCTGGAAAAATAAGTGCGGCCTGGCATCTTCCACTGCGGTGTTCCGATGGCCACAAATTTACGGAAGGCCTCAGAGTCCACCAGCCGGTATGGTAACAGCTGGCGAGCTAACAGTTCCGCCACGCCAGCTGTCAGACGCCGGGCAAGGGGGTGACTGGCCAAAAGTGGCTTCTTCCGCTCAAACATTTCCTTCACGGACACCTGACTGCTGCTGTGGGCAGAGGAGCAGGAACCGCTCAAGGGCAGAGGCGGAGTGGAGGAGGGTGCCTGTGAAGGTGCAAGGGAGAGAGCGGCATAAGCAGATGATGCACCTGAAGGAGGAAGAGGAGAAGGAGGGTGACTTTGCTTTTGTGTGCTGCTGCTGCTTTTGCTCAGGTGGCCATCCCATTGCTGTTTGTGCCTTTTCTGCAGGTGCCTTCGTAAGGCACTTGTCCCTACGTGAGTGTTGGCCTTTCCACGGCTCAATTTTTGTTGGCAGAGCGAACAGATGGCTTTGGTCCGATCTGAGGCACACACATTAAAAAATTTCCACACCGCTGAGCCACCCTGTGATGTGGGCACCTCAGCAGCTGATGCTGAAGGGCAAGTTGGCTGGCTGTACATAGGTGGCGAATCTGGCGATACATGGTGCCGGACTCTGCCACCAGCTGTTTCTGACGAAGAGCTGCCCCAGCTTCTTTCAGCAACTTCTATCCTCCTACTACTCTCTGACTCCCCCTCTGAACTGTCCTCCTCTTCATCTCCTCTATTGGGAACATACAGAGGATCCCTATCATCGTCATCATCGTAATCATCCTGCCCAGCTTCGCTTGCCTCAGAAAAATCCAAATGTGTAGGTCCTTCATCCTCCTTACACGTTACATCCATAGTGTTGTCGCGTAACGCAGACATATGAGCTGGTGAAAATTCATCTGGCTGTAACAATGGCTGTGCATCAGTGATTTCACCACCACTAAATAATTCTTGCGAAGTGTCAAATGCAGCGGAAGTGGTGCTAGTAGTAGCGCTGGTGGCTGAGCAAGATGAGGTGTTCTGTGTCGCTAAATACTCAACCACGTCCTGACAATCTTGGGAGGTGATGGGACGTGCCTTCTTCCGAGCACTGTACTGTGGGCCAGGTCCACACGAAATTACATTTACACGACCTCGCGCAGACCTGCCGGGTGGCCTTCCTCTGCCTCTGCCACTACCTCTTCCTCTACCTGTTTTGTCCATATCGGGTATGCACGGAGTGGTATATCACACTGCGTGCACTCACGTAGGTAGGTGGGTTCACTTAACTGCACAGGTATGCGCACTGATGCGGTGGGTTCACTGAACAGTACAGGTATACAGTGGCGGGTTCACTGAACACAACAGGTATGCAGTGGCGTGTTCACTAAACAGGTATACAGTGGCAGGTCCACTGAACAGAACAGGTATACAGTGGCAGGTCCACTGAACAGAACAGGTATACAGTGGCGGGTCCACTGAACAGAACAGGTATACAGTGGCGGGTTCACAGAACAGGTATGCAGTGGCAGGTTCACTGAACATAACAGGTATGCAGTGGCGTGTTCACTAAACAGGTATACAGTGGCAGGTCCACTGAACAGAACAGGTATACAGTGGCGGGTTCACAGAACAGGTATACAGTGGCGGGTCCACTGAACAGAACAGGTATACAGTGGCGGGTTCACAGAACAGGTATACAGTGGCGGGTCCACTGAACAGAACAGGTATACAGTGGCGGGTTCACAGAACAGGTATACAGTGGCGGGTCCACTGAACAGAACAGGTATACAGTGGCGGGTTCACAGAACAGGTATACAGTGGCAGGATCACTGAACAGGTATGCAGTGGCAGGATCACAGTACAGGTATGCAGTGGGCTGAGGGCTCACTGAACAGAACAGGTATGCTGTGGCAGGATCACTGAACAGCTATGCAGTGGCAGGATCACAGTACAGGTATGCAGTGGGCTGAGGGCTCACTGAACAGAACAGGTATGCTGTGGCAGGATCACTGAACAGGTATGCAGTGGCAGGATCACAGTACAGGTATGCAGTGGGCTGAGGGCTCACTGAACAGAACAGGTATGCTGTGGCAGGATCACTGAACAGGTATGCAGTGGCAGGATCACAGTACAGGTATGCAGTGGGCTGGGGGCTCACTGAACAGAACAGGTATGCTGTGGCAGGATCACTGAACAGCTATGCAGTGGCAGGATCACAGTACAGGTATGCAGTGGGCTGAGGGCTCACTGAACAGAACAGGTATGCTGTGGCAGGATCACTGAACAGGTATGCAGTGGCAGGATCACAGTACAGGTATGCAGTGGGCTGAGGGCTCACTGAACAGAACAGGTATGCTGTGGCAGGATCACTGAACAGGTATGCAGTGGCAGGATCACAGTACAGGTATGCAGTGGGCTGAGGGCTCACTGAACAGAACAGGTATGCTGTGGCAGGATCACTGAACAGGTATGCAGTGGCAGGATCACAGTACAGGTATGCAGTGGGCTGAGGGCTCACTGAACAGAACAGGTATGCTGTGGCAGGATCACTGAACAGGTATGCAGTGGCAGGATCACAGTACAGGTATGCAGTGGGCTGGGGGCTCACTGAACAGAACAGGTATGCTGTGGCAGGATCACTGAACAGCTATGCAGTGGCAGGATCACAGTACAGGTATGCAGTGGGCTGAGGGCTCACTGAACAGAACAGGTATGCTGTGGCAGGATCACTGAACAGGTATGCAGTGGCAGGATCACAGTACAGGTATGCAGTGGGCTGAGGGCTCACTGAACAGAACAGGTATGCTGTGGCAGGATCACTGAACAGGTATGCAGTGGCAGTATCACAGTACAGGTATGCAGTGGGCTGAGGGCTCACTGAACAGAACAGGTATGCTGTGGCAGGATCACTGAACAGGTATGCAGTGGCAGGATCACAGTACAGGTATGCAGTGGGCTGAGGGCTCACTGAACAGAACAGGTATGCTGTGGCAGGATCACTGAACAGCTATGCAGTGGCAGGATCACAGTACAGGTATGCAGTGGGCTGAGGGCTCACTGAACAGAACAGGTATGCTGTGGCAGGATCACTGAACAGGTATGCAGTGGCAGGATCACAGTACAGGTATGCAGTGGGCTGAGGGCTCACTGAACAGAACAGGTATGCTGTGGCAGGATCACTGAACAGGTATGCAGTGGCAGGATCACAGTACAGGTATGCAGTGGGCTGGGGGCTCACTGAACAGAACAGGTATGCTGTGGCAGGATCACTGAACAGCTATGCAGTGGCAGGATCACAGTACAGGTATGCAGTGGGCTGAGGGCTCACTGAACAGAACAGGTATGCTGTGGCAGGATCACTGAACAGGTATGCAGTGGCAGGATCACAGTACAGGTATGCAGTGGGCTGAGGGCTCACTGAACAGAACAGGTATGCTGTGGCAGGATCACTGAACAGCTATGCAGTGGCAGGATCACAGTACAGGTATGCAGTGGGCTGAGGGCTCACTGAACAGAACAGGTATGCTGTGGCAGGATCACTGAACAGCTATGCAGTGGCAGGATCACAGTACAGGTATGCAGTGGGCTGAGGGCTCACTGAACAGAACAGGTATGCAGCCAGGAAGAAGTTAAGCCTAACTAATCTTTCCCTGAGAGACAGTCTGCAGCAGCTCGCCCTACTCTGACTAATGCAGGCACACGAGTGGCCGTAATGGCCGCCGCTGCCTGCCTTATATAAGGGGGGGTGGGGCTCCAGGGGCTAGTGTAGCCTAATTGGCTACACTGGGCCTGCTGACTGTGATGTAGAGGGTCAAAGTTGACCCTCAGGTGCATTATGGGGCGAACCGAACTTCTTCCGCAAAAGGTTCGCGTGCGGTACCCGCACGCGAACCACCTAAGTTCGCGCGAACCGCGTTCGCCGGCGAACCGTTCGGCCCAACTCTAGTAATCAATACGTGTAAAAGATTTTTGTACAGGGGAGTAGTAAGTATACTCCTTAGAATTAGGATGAAAACATCTCCATGAGTCGTAAAGTTCATGGTTCAATAGTGCTGGTTGGAGGATAGAATGGGTTCTTCTGGTATTGGATGTACAATCTATTTGTACGTCAGCTATTGCGTTAAAATCACCCGAAATAAACAGGTGTACTTTTTGTAGTGTTGAGATTTTCTTTAATTTTTTATTAATAAATTTAAGTTGGTGTGAGTTTGGGGAATATAAGTTTGCGAAAGTGTATTCTTGGGAGTTAATGGTGCCTTTAACAATTACAAATCTGCCATCATCACTAGCGAAAGTTTCCTCTACCACTAAACCCAGCGAGTCTTTTACCGCTATGCAGACCCCTGCTTTTTTCTTTTTACTTTTAAGTGTTGAGTGGAATATTCGGGAAAATTGGTGGATTTTAAATCTGCTTGCAGAAATTTTGGTCAGATGCGATTCCTGAATGTACACAATGTCTGCACTTTGTTCCTTTATCAGTTTTTGTAAGAGGAAGCGTTTTCTATATGAGTTGAGTCCTCTCACATTAACTGATAGGATGTTACAATTTAAAACCATGGTTGCTGCAGCTAATGCATTCATACAAAACATACCAATCAGTCGGTCCTTCACGAGACAGTCCCGGAGTATCCGTTAACCCTCTGCATATCATGGTGATGAGCACATCTATATAGTTTAAGGACAACAACCTGCAAAACATACAAACCTGGAGAAAAAACAGAAAAAACAGGGAATACAGAAAATTAGGCCGCACACTGGAAGGCATCCGGTTCTACCTCCCAGTTAGCTGCCTGCCTGGAGAATGGGGGCTTTACTGAGAAGCCTCCCAACAGAGACTCCAGACAAAGGAGTCTTAAGAAACTAGTAATTAAACAACTAGAACAATGATAACTAAGAGTACTAGTTAGGATCTGGTTTGATCCAAAAAAGAGGAAGCTTGATTGGTGGTATGAACTCAAATAGTTCAGGTCAAGCCTATTCCTTCAAGGGGGAAAAAAAAAACAAAGTTGTTTATGCCCTAGGGAATAAAGCCTTTGGGGGGAAAAATAAAGTTTGTGGAAGAATACCGTATGCTCAAGAAGCTGAAGAAGCCCCTGCTGAATCTTCTTTCTCCGCTTGGTCAGGAGGAGGGGTAGTGTCCATCTGGTTTAGTGGAGTACCTCTGAAGTTTTGCCTCGGGGAAGCCAGCTGCTTTGATAGAGATACCTGGTAGATAGGCTTCTCTGTATGAAATGGTCTGTCCTTCCTGGGGTCTCTTGGGATAAAGAATGGGATATCCCATTTAGCCAATAGGTCATAAGCTTCTTTCGGGTTCCTGGCAACGTGAGTTACTCCATTGTCTAAAATCAAGAGTTTTGGAGGGAAACCCCAGGAATAGTCAATTTTCCTATGGCGCAGGGTGGTAGTAATTTCTGAGAACTTTCTCCTTGCTTGAAGTGTCGCTTGCGAGAGGTCCTGGTAAAGGATGAGGTCCTGGTATGGGTTGGGTAGTTTCTTGCCACCTCTGGTTGCTGCAAGTAATCTTTCCTTCGCATGAAAAAAGTGCACCCTCGTTATGACATCACGTGGGAGATGCTTGGGTACATGAGAGGGCTTTGGCAGGCGGTGGGCCCTGTCAATCACTAATTCTTGATCCGGGAGATCAGGAGCTGTGTTCTTCAAAATATCTTTGACGTAGTCTTTTAGGTCATTGGAATTAACAGATTCTGGTACGCCTCTTATTTTAATATTATTCCGACGATTCCTATCCTCGTTGTCGGATATTTTCTCCTTCATCCACATGTTTTGTTGCAATAACTCTTTGTGTGCTCCCACAAGGTTATTATGAGCAATGGTCATCTCCTCTATTCTTCTTTCTAACTTAGAAATTCTGGAGTCAGTTTCCCCTGCAATTTGCGAAACGTGACCTGCTAAGGATTGGAGGTCTGCTCTGACTTCTCCAATGTCATCTTGGATGACTGCTCTGAAGGAAAGCATGAAATCTTTTAGGAACTGCTGTGAAGTGGGTTGGTCAGTTACTGGAAAAGATTCCAAAGGATCCAGAGCTTGTGGTTGTCTTTGCAGCCTATTTCCCCTTTAAAGCGTTGGGGAAGTGAATGCATGTTTTGCTGAGTTGATGCGACCATCTGTCCGCTTGGTGAAGAGTATTGCGGATTTTTTGTATAGTTGGACGCGTCCGCATGTACGCCTGGAGTGGTGGGATGCGTATTTTGCGGACCGTTGGACGCGTCCAAACGTACGCATGCGTCAGGGGATTGTACGCGTAGCGGTACCTGGGCGTCCTGGAAGTCCGCATTGGGCTGACCTTGTACTGTGGGTCCCGGCTTCAGGGGGCTCCGCTCGCGGCTCTTCTTGGCCTGCCGCTGCCGCTGGAAGTTCTCCTCATCTGAGTCCTCCTCATAGAGCGCCTCATGGCCTCTTGGGTAGGGGGTCTGGAGAGGTGCATACCTGTTTTTTAGTGGTATGGAAGGTGGAGTGCTCAGGGTGGATCTGTCCAGGGCCTCCCTGCTGTGATAGCGGTGGCCATCTTGGTTTCCTTCAGCATAGTAGGGAGACAGCTTTCTCAGGGCTGGAGAGCTGTAATTTCTTCCTGATTTTGTTCTTCTGTACTCCCAGTCGTCCTCAGAACGTCCTGCCATCTTTCTGTGTGGTTTTTGGGGCTTTTCAGAGTGCTTTTAGTAGCTGTTTCTGGTATTCAGGCAGAGAGCTCTGGTCTCACACAGCCATGCAGCTCAGCAGCCAGCCACGTCCCCATTGCAACGTATTTTAAGGACAATAGTGGGTACAAGTCAAAAAAAAAAAAAAGAATTTTTCAAACAGACCTTTTAGTTTTTGAGAAAATAGATTTTAAAAATGTAAAGAGAAATTGTTTTAAATTGTCATTTTTCAAAGTTTCAATAGCATGTATGGGGGCTTTGCTAGTCACAACCAAAGTCGGCACAAAATTACAAGAAAATTACGCGAAATCATCACTAAGTATTTGGCTCCACCCACAACATGCCCCAGCCACGCCCACTTTTTCACCTTGTGACGATTTGCACACCGCTTTCTTCGGTGTTGGAGCCATGCACATTTTGCGGCGTGCATCGCGGGGGTTGGGGTGGCTAGTGGGTGGACACAGCAGCCAGTGGGTGGGCCTAAGGAGGGGGGGGGCAAGGCTGATGATGTGTGAGGGGCCCCAACATTTCTGATGGCAGCCCTGACTGTGGCATGTGCAAGAATGATGCTTGCATGAGATTCAGGCTTGGTTCACAGTGGTCAGTTGCATTGCAGAATAATTCTGCATGGCATCTCACTGCCCATACTACTTTATGGGGCTTTTCACATCTCTGCATTGTAATGGATCGTTTTGTACTAAGTTGCTGCATGCAGGCTTTGTATCAAAGTCTATGTCCAGTCTCCATTGCAGTTACATATGGGTAAAAGGAGTGTGGCACATAAATACAGTGCCTACAGTGTACCACAAAGGGCCCGTTCAGATCACAAATGCGGATGGTCATGCGTGCGGAACGCGTGCGGACCGCAACGCGTACGAACGCATGGCCATCCGCGTTTGTGTGCGTTGTGTGGCTGATCCCATCACTGAAAAGTGAATGGGACAGCCACGCGTTTTAGCAAAATCTGCGTGCAGCATGCGTTCCCGGACAGCACAGGTCCCGAACGCATGCAGTGTGAACATCAGACATTGCACTCTATGCAATGTCTGATGTCGTGCGTTTCGGCCACCTGCACGCGTTTCCAAAACGCGGCTGGAAACGCGTGCAGTGTGAACGGGCCCTTATGCTTACATACTTTAATGTTATCCATTTCTTTGTGCCCAGATATTCTAGGATCCTTATGGTGCCCATACACGATACAATAAAAACATTCGATTTTCCCGTTTATTCGATCTAAATGATCGAATTGAATGAAAGTTGAAAATATTTTTTTTTCGATCAAGAAATTCGAACGATTATCCCGTTTTTTCGGGAAAAATGATCGGACATGCTGGAAAAATCTTTATATTCGATTCCACTCACTTCATTTCCCAGGATTAGACCCCTCATTTATATTGTGCTTTTCTTCTGGCGGACTCAAAGCGGCAGAGCTGCAACCACTAGGGCGCACTCTATAGGTAGTAGCAGTGTTAGGGAGTCTTGCCCAAGGTGTACACACTAAAAAAGGTGCTGGTTTACTGAACAGGAAGAGTCGAGATTTGAACCCTGATCCCCTCCTACAGTAATGATCTTTTTGTAATTAGATAATTGATGGCCCAATACTGTATTAGTATCTATATATATACTATCATAGAGAGAGAGAGAGTTTGAGTGTGTGTGTGTGTGTGTGTGTGTGTGTGTGTGTGTGTGTGTGTGTGTGTGTGTGTGTGTGTGTGTGTCCTTACCTGGGGCACCAAGTAGGTCATAAAAATCCCTGTCGCGACCTCCACAACCCCTATTCGGATTCCTATCTCACTGGAAGGAAGCAGTTTCTACAGGATAATGCCATCATGAAGCTTGCTAGTCTCTGACATTACCGGCTGCAGGAGTCATGCAAGACTTGACACTTTAAGTTGAAATATTCAGCTTTCTTGGCACAGGACACACGTCTGGGGTGCTGCCAACATTCCAGGATCTCTCTGCAATGTCTTGCGCATGGCATGGCATGGCAAAAGAAGCTTACAGTGTATGAACATTTTCTTCTTTTAATGATGTAGCTTTCTTCAGATACACTTGGAAGTCTTGTGAATCCCCGCAGTCCGTGGTTATCTCTAGTCCTGTAACAAGCAGTGCCGGTGGTCAGACATTTCCTGGAGATGAGTGTTTTTAGCCCTGGTTGATAAGGAATAAAAACAGTTTTGGGAGTAGAATGGGAAGGGAGGCTCCATCTGGCATGGCAGCCGGACTGTTAATGCTGCTCGCAGGGAAAACAAGCCAGGAGCAGGTCTGTATCTGCTGACAAGCAGCCCTCAGCCCTAAAAAAACATGATTTTTCTAAACTAGCGGGAAAGGGGGCACTGTATATATATCTTAGGCCTCGTTCACATCATACACGCTGCTGTGCACATTTTGGCAGCATGTATGATGTGCGACACACAAGAACAGCAGAAGTGCATAGAAAGTGTCTTTGCCGTTCACATCATGACCTCCGAGCGCGGCAGATCGCGTGATAACTGCTGTGATAGTAGTTATCACGCTTTAGTGAATCAAGCCCCATATGCTCTGCGCAGCAGTACAGTGTGCTATGATGCGCTATCGCACTGCTGCATGCATTGTTTGGGAAGCGCAACGCTGGCCCAGTCACTGTAGTGAATGAGATCAGCAGCGCAGTGCATAGCGGTGCAGATGGTGTGCGATCATACGCGTTGCGTTCCAATCACACCACTATCTGTGCTAAATACAATAATACAATACAATAACATTTCTATAGCGCTTTTCTCCCGTAGGACTCAAAGCACTTAGGCTCTCTCAGATTCAGTAATTGGTAGTAGGATGAAGAATTCACACAACAAGTTATATTTCTGCAAATGCCAAACTGAACAGGTGGGTTTTCAGTCTGGATTTAAACACGTCCAGGGATGGAGCTGTCCTGATCTGTTGAGGTAAGGAGTTCCAAAACGTAGGGGCAGCATGACAGAAGGCTCTGGGACCAAAAATGATGTGAACGAGCCTTTATACATTTATCCTGAGTACCCTCTCCAAACACATGAAAAAGTGTAATATGCATAGATAGTAGATAACAGGCGAGGCACCATTTGAATGCACTTAAGGTTTATTGTGGGCTCAGCAAACTAGGCACACCATAGCGTGTAGGTCAGGGGTGCCCACACTTTTTTGGCTCGCGAGCTACTTTAAAATTCGCCGAGGCCAGGAGATCTACCGACGTTTCAAATGCACCCCATGCCCCTCCCTCCCCCACCCCGAAAAGGTAGTTATGTATATGTCCCTTCAGTATAGGTTAGCCGGGTATATGTGCCTTCAGTATAGGTTAGCCAGTTATATGTGCCTTTAGTATAGGTTAACCGGGTATATGTGCCTTCAGTATAGGTTAGCTAGGTATATGTGCTTTTAGTATAGGTTAGCTGGGTATAGGGCGGGCACACTTATAACTTACCTCCCTCCAGGTGGCGTCCTGGTCTTCACTCCCTCAGCCGCGGCTGCCTGGAGGGCAGATATGCAATTCGGCGGCTGAGGGAGGCTCCGGCGGGCAGTGTGAGTGGAGGCGGAAGTTTTGCTTTTAGCGCCGCCCCCAGCCATGACACTGTGTCATGGCAGAGCTGCCCCTGGGTCATGGCAGAGCTGCCCCTGGCCTCTCAGCCACTCCTCTCTTTTTCCCTGATTGGCCACACCTCTCTCCTCCCGATTGGCCGTGCGATCAGTGGCAAAATTCAATGGGAAGCGTCCATGAGGCCGCGATCTACCAATCAAGCCTATTGGGCAGCCCTGGTGTAGGTACAAAGACACCGGACTTACAGCCATTTCGTGGGACTCCCGCTACATCAGGGACCAAAGTGTTCATACACTTAGGTCTTTGAAGAAGTGGGAGTCCTCCTGAGTCCAGGACCCGGCACCAACCAACCTCTGTTGTGCGGTTCCGTGGAGGGAGAAGAGTGTATTTCACACTTTTTAATGATTATTTGTCTAGTCACCAACATCTTCTACAGCGCTTCACAAAGTATATAGTCTTATCATTAAAGGACAACTGTAATGAGAGGGATATGGAGGCTGCCATATTTATTTCCTTTTAAGCAATACCAGTTGCCTGGCTATTCTGCTGATCCTCTGCCTCTTATGCTTTTAGCCATAGACCCTGATCAAACATGCAGCAGATCAGGTGTTTCTGACATTACTGTCAGGTCTGTCAAGATTATTTGCATGCTTGTTTCTAGTGTGATTCAGACACTACCGCAGCCAAATAGACCAGCAGGACTGCCGGGCAACTGGTATTGTTTAAAAGGGTATAAATATGACAGCCTCCATATTCTTCTCACTTCAGTTGTCCTTTAACTATCCCCCAGAGATGCTCACAGTCTAATCCCTACATGTCCATCATTGTCTAGAGCTAATTGAGGGGGAAGCCAATAAGATTATCTGTATTTTTTATGTGGGAGGAAACTGAAGTGCCTGGAGGAAACCCACACAGACACGCGGAGAACATACAGACTGCATGCAACCAGGGCACAATCTGTGCATAGTTTGTATGTTCTTCCTGTGTTTCTGTGGGTTTCATTTCCTCTGGGTACTCCAGTTTCCTCCCACATAGGGATGGTCGGAATGCCAATTTCCGATTCCGCGGTGATTCCGTATTCCGTCATGTACCGATTACCGATTCCGCTTTCCGCTACCAATTTCCGCATTCCAAGGCGGAATTTCCGCCGGAAATCGCGGAAATTCCGCCCGACTTTAACATCGATTTTCTGAAAAACTATAAGGTCTTTTTGAAAAAAAATTTTTGCATCTTGTTCAAAAGATTCTGTTTAATAATCCCTGAAAATTTGGTGTTTCTAGGACTTACGGGGGCTTTGCTATTAACCGCTAAAGTTGGTGGATTTTTACTGTAATGTAAAATGCAGAAAATAGGCAGATGCAGATTTTCTGCATTTTACATTACAGTAAAAATCCGCCGACTTTAACGGTTAATAGCAAAGCCACCTTAAGTCCTAGAAACACCAAAGTTTCAGGGTTTATTAAACCGAATCTTGTGAACAAGATGCAAAAAAAAGTTTTCAAAAAGACCTTATAGTATTTGAGAAAATCGATGTTAAAGTCGGGTGGAATTTCCGCGATTTCCGGCGGAAATTTCCACGATTTCCGGCGGAAATCCGCCTACCGCACTTGCATTACCGATTTCCGCATTCCAATGCGGAAATGCAATTTCCGATCGGAATTTCGGAAATTGCATTTCCGCGGAATCCGAATGAGCATCCCTACTCCCACATCCCAAAAACATACAGATAAGCTAATTGGCTTCCCCCCTATATGGCCCTAGACTACAATGGATAAGCACTATGGAAGGGATTAGATTGTGATTTCCTCTGAGGGACAGTTAGTGACATGACTGTGTATAAAGTGCTGCAGAATATATCAGGGTTATTTAAATAATTAATAATAATAATAATAATAGTAATAATAATAATAATAACAAATATATGCAGATAGCGTCCTGGTTGGGATTCAAACCAGGTACCCAGCACTGCAAAGCAAGAGTTCTATCCACTATGCCACCAAAGATAAGAAAGGTTTACTGCAAAACTACTGTCTGTAAAATGTTTACAGTTGCCAACATTTTACAGACAGTTGTTTAGCAGCAAAATTGCCTACTTTTCAAATAAAAGGGGACCTGTACCAAAATTGTGCTCTGTAAGTTATTACGTGAACATGGTGGAGCACTCCGTTTGCGTTTCCTGAAACTCAACATGAAAAAACTGAAATGATCATCTTTCCCCCCACAATTTAACGCCGCTGTCCGACATAACAGTCTCTGTTAAAGGCATTTCAATAACCTCTGCCCCCAGGTGCGCTGCCTAGTGGTAATACTAGACTCAATTCTCTCATTCAAACCACACATTGACAAACTATCCTCCACCTAAAAATATCTCCCGCATCCGCCCTTTTCTCACTCAAGACTCTACCAAACTTCTTGTGCATGCCCTGTCACTGCTCTGTGGCCTGCCTGCTAACCCTTTTGGCCCCGCTACAGTCCATCAGGAACTCTGCTGCATGACTCATCCACCTCTCCTCCCGCTTCTTTAGTCCTATCCCCCTCTGTCAGTCCCTTCACTGGCTGCCAGTTACACACAGGGTTCAAGAGCACTGTTTCCCTCCTCATGCTGCCAGCTGGAAATGGCTCCATCATGTGCCATGCTGTCATTCCTCCTCTCTATAGCAACAGTTCACATTGCTTGGCTGCATCTGTATGAGCTCATGGTCAGAACTGTCATCATTCAGATTGAGTCCTGATCAAGACACTTACAAAGTGTGTTAACACTTGCAGCTTAGGTCACCAGAAATCATTCAAGATTTTTTCAGTCACCTTCTCAATGTGTACAGGTGTTCCCTCACATCCACTGACAACCCTTTGGCAGTGCTTGGAGTCCATGTAGTTTCTGACAACCATTATTCCAAATGTGTAAGGGCGGCTTCAGAATGCAGCAGGAACATAAGATTGTGAGTTCGTCAGAAAGACCGGGCTACGGAATTAGGAAATTTGGGCGTCTTGGGCTACTGGACTATTTGGGCACTCATAGGCGCTAATGCAAAATATTGGCTTTTGGGCAATAAATAGCGGGCGCCAGGCCTGTCCAATCAAAATTTTTCTTTTTGAGAATTATGGTTTTGAAAATGATCATCAGTCATTAGAAAGGGGGTTTTAGGGTTAGGCGTCAGGGAGGGGGGGGGGGGGTCTTAGGGTTAGGCTCCAGAGAGGGGGGTCTTAAGGTTAGACGGCAGGAAGGAGGATTTTAGGGTTAGGCATCAGGAAGGAAGGTGGTGCCTAACCCTAGGACTCCTCGTCTTAGGGTTAGGCACCACCGGGGGGGGGGGGGGGGGGGGAGGAATTAGGGTTAGGCACCACGGGGGGGGGGTAGGATTAGGCATCGGTAGAGGGAGGGTTCTGTGTGAGAGTAGGGTTAGATTTAGTTGTAGTAAAATATCGGTAATATTTACCATTGTTTTACTATCCTCATTACGGCTGTAAATATTTCTTCATTTTTTATAGACGATATTTTGCATTTTCGGCTTCACCCCACGCCCTTTTCAATACTGCTATTTAAACCAAATAGTAAAACTACACCCAAAAGCATTTTTCATATACAAATACATAGTTTTACATTATAAATTAACTCATTACCTCCCACACTCCCCCAGTTTTTTTTTTTTGTAATAAAAAAAAAAATTACAATAAAAAAAATACATAAATAGTTACCTTAGGGACTGAACTCTTTAAATATTTATGTCAAGAGAGTATAACACTGTTACTTTATAAACTATGGGCTTGTAATTAGGGATGGACGCAAAACTGAAAAAAATGCACCTTTATTTCCAAATAAAATATTGGCGCCAAACATTGTGATAGGGACATAATTTAAATGGTGTAATAACCGGGACAAATGGGCAAATAAATTTCATGGATTTTAATTACAGTAGCATGCATTATTTAAAAACTATAATGGCTGAAAACTGAAAAATAATGATTTTTTTCCCCCAATTTTTTTCCTATTTTACCATTAAAACACATTTAGAATAAAATAATTCTTTGCATAATGTCCCACCTAAAGAAAGCCTAATTGGTGGCGAAAAAAATAAGATATAGTTCATTTCTATGCGATAAGTAATAATAAAGTTATAGACGAATTAATGGAAGGAGCGCTGAAAGGTGAAAATTGCTCTGGTGCTCAAGGGGTAAAACCCCTCAGTGGTCAAGTGGTTAATGTATGGTTGGGATACAGTTATTATTATTTAGTAATGGAGATTAAATTGCGAGCTATTCCTCTTTAAAGACGAACCACTCATTTGAGGAGGACTTATCTGGGAAACGGAACATACTTGGAGAATATGAGAGGCACAGACTATAAATCCAGATAGTCCTACATGTGCATATGAAAAACTTTATTGGTACAAAAGGATGGATAAATCCACAGCCAGGTAAACTCTATTAAAACCCCTTAAAAACACATAGGAAACAGGAGGGAGCGCTCCCTAACAATTATTCCACTGGTCACCATGCGGTCAATGCACAACACCATCGCCCAGCCTTAGCTTATGCATATGGTGTCTGCCACCGTCCTGGTCTGACCATGTGTGGACCCGCCACCGACGCACACCTCAGAGGCCTCAAAAAGCAGCTGCAAAACACTGTAGGTACTCAAAAATAGTATGTTGAAAAGCAGATTGGTGGACACATAATGTTAATTTGCTTATGGACATCTTCCATGTGTGCGACCTGTGGATCTAAAGTATGATACCAGACTGTCTCTCCGTTCGGAAAGATACGGATTCCGTGTGTTACGTGCTTTAACAAACAAGGTCTGCAGTATAATTGGATTTCTCCAGATGATAACTGTGCGCTCCAGATGATTGCCTCCCGCTCCGAAGATCAAAGGACCTGTCCCAGCCTTCAGCAGAGCTCCAGCTTGTTACAGCGAGCTTGTGCTCTCACCATCTTGGTTGTGCTGGTGTCCCAACTTCGTCCTCACTGGGCTGCGGGGCTCTCTCCGTAACTTGCTGCCTTTGCGCATGCATTCGTGGGTCCAGCCGGCTTAGGGTCACGTGAGCGCTCACTCCTGTTCCTCCCTCCTGCTGACGCGTTTCGCCCCTCCCACCGGGGCTTTCTCAAAGCAATAGAGGGTTGTGATCTTCGGAGCGGGAGGCAATCCATCCGGAACTGACGGTCTCAACATCCGTGGGAGTAGTGAGTACATGCATGACGGCCTTGTGCCAATAGATCACGGTTTACCAAACTCCCAGGTACGGCATATATGGAGCGCACAGTTATCATCTGGAGAAATCGAATTATACTGTAGACCTAGTTTGTTAAAGCACGTAACACACGGAATCCGTATCTTTCCGAACGGAGAGACAGTCTGGTATCATACTTTAGATCCACAGGTCGCACACATGGAAGATGTCCATAAGCAAATTAACATTATGTGTCCACCAATCTGCTGTTCAACATACTATTTTTGAGTACCTACAGTGTTTTGCAGCTGCTTTTTGAGGCCTCTGAGGTGTGCGTCGGTGGCGGGTCCACACATGGCCAGACCAGGACGGTGGCAGACACCATATGCATAAGCTAAGGCTGGGCGATGGTGTTGTGCATTGACCGCATGGTGACCAGTGGAATAATTGTTAGGGAGCGCTCCCTCCTGTTTCCTATGTGTTTTTAAGGGGTTTTAATAGAGTTTACCTGGCTGTGGATTTATCCATCCTTTTGTACCAATAAAGTTTTTCATATGCACATGTAGGACTATCTGGATTTATATTCTCCTATTATTATTTAGTGCAGACATCTTCTGCAGCGATGTACAGAGTATATTACAGTTATTTGAATGTGCTTTGTACAGTGCTGGGCAGGGCCGGCGCTACCATTAAGGCAAAGGAGGCAGCTGCCCCAGGGCCCCAGAGCTTGTAGGGGCCCCCAGTGGCTACAAGAGGAAAAAAAAAATTTTTCAAATCGGCCTTATAGTTTTTGAGAAAATCGATTTTAAAGTTTCAAAGGGAAAAAAAAACCACATTTAAAAACCTGCCGACTTTAATGGTTAATAGCAAATTCACCTTAAATGCTAAAAATCCTAAATTTGCAGGATATGTTAAGGAGATTATTAGGAATAAGAGGAAAAAACAATTTTTCAAAAAGACCTTATAGTTTTTGAGAAAATCGATTTTAAAGTTTAGAAGGAAAAAAGTATAGTTTTAAATGCGGTAAATGTCACTTTTAGTAGCAAACCTAACGGTAGTGTAATTTTACATGCATCAAACGAAAGCGCAATAAATTTCCTGACGGTGTTTCTAGGGGGTCTATACGCATCCACAGCACTTTGGCCAGGGATCGCTATACAGCCGCCATATGGCTGTATGAAGATCCCTGGTATTTTTTTCCTATTTTCCCAAAAAAAATTTATGTTTAGAGTGTGGGAATTTTTTTTTTTTTTAAATAATGTGGGGTCCCCCCTCCTGAAACTTTTTAACCCCTTGTCCCCCATGCAGGCTGGGATAGCCAGAATGTGGAGCTCTGACCGATTGGGACTTCACACCCTGACTATACCAGCTGCAAAAAAGGTCCCCTAATGCCGATTTTTGTTCCGGGGTATATGTTGGGGGGGCCCCCCAGGTTTATTTTGCCCTGGGGCCCCGTTGTTGCTTAAACCGGCCCTGGTGCTGGGAAAATCTGGCATCATTACATCAATGTTTAAACTAAATAGATAAATAATGAAATGAATCCATACACATGAAATGAATCCATGCACATGAATAGATGTTTGAAATAATCACTCCTTATTACTGTACATCTCTTTCAGTAAATCACCCCCAGAGGGAGAGGAAAAGAATACAGGTCTTCAGGGCCTTTCTGTCTGCTCTTCAGTGAGGTCACCTCACATGTGACAAAGTTTCCCTTGGGAAAAGACAACATTATGAGCACATTGCGCAGCCAGCCTGAGATAGGCCTGGCAATCAGCAGCATTTTCCTTCGTGTCACAGGAGATCTTTCCAGTTCAGCTGAGAAGATATTTACATATTATTTTATTGCAGATCACATTGCAAAGTATCCCAAGGTTTTTGCACTCTTTAATTTGCTTCCTTTATGTAAAATCCATCTCACACACCCCATACATAATTCATTCAGTTTTTACTTTATTACACTAAAGGAGTACTGGAAGGGTGGGGGGTAAGTTGCACTTACCTGGGGATTCTAACGACCCCTCCGCAGACATCCTGTGCCCACGCTGGGACAAACCGATCCTCGGGTCCCTGCTGCGGCTAACTTCCTGTTTATTGCGACATTAGGCAGTGATCTGCGACATTAAAGTTGCAAAAACCAGGAAGTAAGCTGCGGCGGTGATCGGAAGGTCGTTTTGTCCCGGTGCGGGCACAGAATGTCTGCGGAGGGGCAGTTAGAAGCCTTAGGTAAGTTCAACTCTCCCCCCCCCCCCTTACAGTATGCCTTAAAGCTATAAACACACACTAGGTTTTTGTGTTCATCTCAGATGAAAGTTTAGTGTGTGTATGGGTCAGCTGTCCTTTGACAAAAAACTAGGTACAGACCCTGAATGACACCCAACTGCCACGACCGCTTCATATAAGTCTCATCTAGAGGTGAATAAGAAATATTTTTTTGTGTGTCTTTTTTATTTTAAAAAAAATTTGTTGGTTAAGTGTTTTTTTAATCTTTTTAAATTTGTTTGCTTTTTTTTTTTTTTAGAGTATCGTACAACACAACAGTTTTCCAGTACTTCCACAGACAGTACACTCCAGAACTGCCTTTCTCAACCTTTTTTGGGCCGGGGAACCCTTAAAGTTTTTTTCAAATCTCAGGGAACCCCTGCATGAAAATGATGCCGAGAAACATCGCCATTTTGATTGCAAACTTAAAACGTTTACTAATTAGCATTCTATCACCACTAATATCACGTACAAGCAATGTTGCACATATACATTGCACCAATCTACTACCAAAGCAAATACAGTAATCATCTCACATAATAAATGCATTAATCACACCTGTATACAATGTGGCAATCACCCCACATATAAATTGCACCAATCTACTACCAAAGCAAATGCAGTAATCCTCTCACATAATAAGTGCATTAATCACACACGTATACAATGTGGCAATCACCCCACATATAAATTGCAACAATCTACTAGCATAGCAAATGCAGTAATCAACTCACATATAAATGTATTGATCATCCCCCGTATACAATGTGGCAATCACCCCACATATAAATTGCACCAATCTACTACCAAAGCAAATGCAGTAATCCTCTCACATAATAAGTGCATTAATCACACACGTATACAATGTGGCAATCACCCCACATATAAATTGCAACAATCTACTAGCATAGCAAATGCAGTAATCAACTCACATATAAATGTATTGATCATCCCCCGTATACAATGTGGCAATCACCCCACATATAAATTGCAACAATCTACTAGCATAGCAAATGCAGTAATCAACTCACATATAAATGTATTGATCATCCCCCGTATACAATGTGGCAATCACTGCACATATAAATTGCACCAATCAACTACTATAGCACACACATGAAATTCAGCAATTACCCCACATAAAATGCAGTAGTAGGCATATATGCAGAATGCAGTGCATTCATCCCACATAAAAAAATCATTGGTGTTATTGATACTACCCAGTATAGGTAGGCAGAAATAAGGGCCCCCAATATACAGTAGGTGTTCCCAGTATAGGTAATTTTGCATTGGGTTTCCCAGTATAGGTAAGCAGGAATAAGGGCCCCCAGTATAGGTAACTAGGCATAGGTGCTCTCAGTATAGGTAAGCAGGAATAGGGGCCTCCAGTATAGGTAACTAGGTATAGGTGCACCCAGTATAGGTAAGGAGGAATAGGGGCCTCCAGTATAGGTAACTAGGCATAGGTGTTCCCTGGGTAGGCAGGAATAGGGGCCTCCAGTATAAGTAGCTAGGCATAGGTGTTCCCTGAGTAGGCAAGCAGGAATAGGGGCCTCCAGTATAGGTAACTAGGCATAGGTGCTCCCTGGGTAGGTAAGCAGGAATAGGGGCCTCCAGTATAGGTAACTAGGCATAGGTGTTCCCTGGGTAGGTAAGCAGGAATAGGGGCCTCCAGTATAGGTAACTAGGCATAGGTGTTCCCTGAGTAGGCAGGAATAGGGGCATAGGTAACCCCAATAAAGTTTCCCCCAGTCTCCGTGCGGCTGCACGGGACTCCGGTGGCCAGCTATCACCCCCCTGCATGCTGACACGCTCCCCCGCCGGCATAAACATAAAGAACATACTCACCACCAGCTACCTCTGTCATCTCTTCATCCTCGATCTCAGCCGTTGCCTTCGCATCCCCGCTGCCTCCAGTCCACGCGATGTCCCTGCGTCAGCCATGCATGCTCTCTCTCACGCAACATTGAAGGGCGGAAAAACCGCCCAATGAGAGAGCAGACTCTGCTTTCTCATTGGGCGGTTTTTGCGCCCTTCAATGCTTGCTTAGCAGAGTGAAGCGCTGCGGTTGAATCAATCCGCCGGCCACATCAGTGTACTAGTGGGACTATTTTGTCCCATGGAAGGGGAAAGTGGGACCAATTTGTCCCACAGAAGAGGCAAAATGCCGCGGAACCCCGAGGGATCCTCACGGAACCCCAGGGTTCCGCGGAACCCCGGTTGAAGAACGCTGCTCCAGAAGATCATAGAGAACAGAATTCAGGGAAAAATCAATACAGTTCATATTTAAATGGGTAATTTAGGCGTTCCAAAGTACCTGGCTGGTACTTTGGGGACGCATAGACCAGGGGCGCAGAATGTGGCTGAACCCCAGATGACCCCAGAAGAGGATACAGATAGAAGATACAGAGGTGAAGCTAGAAATAGTGGGGTTAAAGAGACACTGAAGAGAAAAAAAAATTATGATATAACGATTTGTATGGGTAGTACGGCTAAGAAATAAAACATTAGGAGCAGAGACATAAGTCTAATATTGTTATCTATGCAAAAGAGCCATTGAGCTCCACAGCAGAGAGCTCCGTCTTCTGAAGCTTATTATCTCAACTGCCAGTCACTGTATTTTCTTTTTCTCTCCAGAGGACAGGTCAAAAGTTCACTAGCCTGTTCTGTAAAATCATTTAGCATGCTGAGTAGTGTGTAAACTGCAAATATTAGAGAATGGTGCAATGTTATAAAAAAAACTATATTATCTGAAAATAAAAATATGAGAATATTTTTTTTCTACTAATGTTCTAGTAATTATCTGTACTACACATACAATTCATTATATCATAATTTTATTTCCGCTTCAGTCTCTTTAAGTTATATGTTGTTCAGAAGCGCTAGTGTTAGGATACACACAGGGGTTAGTGTTAGGAGTAGGCAGTCGTTAGGTTAGTGTTGTTGTAGTAGCATCACACTCCGCACGCATGGGTAGGAGGAATTGAGGGGGTGGGACCTTTATGTTAATTCTGCTGAACAGACATTTACTGGCATCCTGCAGACATGTAACAGGTGGTGCAGGGAGAGAAGAGATTAGCCTGACAGATTCAAATAAAATTACACTGAAAGAATACATTGCATGACAGATTAAAGCAGATGTGTTTGACCCTCATACAAAGGAACCAGTCCCACAAGCTGTGGGAAAACTATTGTTGTTTAGACTTTAGAAACATAGTGAGGGATAAAGTGAGATCTCTGCCTTCTTTCTTCATTTAATAAAGATTGAAAAAGTACAGTATTATTAATATTACCTCTCCCTCTCCCCCGCTGATGTGTATCTTACCCCAAGTAATGTTTCTCAGTAATGCTTATTCACTACACTAGTCTATAACTCTCATTAAAGCGGGTATGCAGCGTATAATGTATGTTACACACATCTGCTTCCCCTGTAATGTTATAATTTCCAGTTTGGCCTTCAGCTTGCAAATTAATCCTGGGTATCCGTGACCACTGGCATGTAGCCACACCCAATCATGCCCCGCCCCCCTACCCCCGCTGAGAAACGCCTTTTGTTTTCTCAATCTTGAGTACGGAAAACTTATGGCATTTCTCGTCAAGGAGATGGGGTTGGGAGGTCGTAGCTATGTGCTAGAAATTGGTGGCCTTGGTGCCCCTTGACTTATTTACAAGAGGAGAATAGGATCTGTGTAATATGCATTATACAATGGATATCAGGGGTCACACTTGCACAGTTTGCATGCGTTTTTATGCAATGCAAAAAAAAGTTAACATGCACAGGAAGCACTCTGACATGTTACCATGACTTGCGCCGACTACGCAGCTCACATTGTGCAATTAGCACAACCTGTGTTAGCTAGGTAATGCGAGTGCTGCTCATATCAACTAGGTAACACCAATAGTGCAATGCGTGCTACGTAGTGACTGTAAGCGCTTCAGTGGAAACAGTCTGACCCTCCCATGTGACAGAACAGGGAAGTAGCAGACGATTGTCATGTAGAGGTAAAGACTGCACGCCTAGGGTATTACCTCTGACTACTCCTAGGCGGCAGCGTTTCCCGACTTCTTGGGACAATTCTGCACTCTATGACCCTCATCTGCACAGTATAAACAGAGCTGCTCCGTCTTCCTGCGATTCCGCTCTGCCCGCGTTAATTTGGACTGACCAATTTGCATTGGCTCAGGTGGCGGTGAGGCCTGTGGAGAAGTGGTATAGGAGACATATCTGACTCAGTCCCTACCACGGGTCTGTCTTTGATATCGTAACCTACGATCAACCCGTACTGCCAAAGAGATTGCTTCCTCAATGGTTTTAGGTTCAGGATATCCCAACATCAAACCAGAGACTACGTCTGATAAGCCCGATAGGAAACAATCTAGCAATGCAAAAGCCCCCCACCTGGCCGATACCGACCACTTCCTGAACTCCGCTGCATAAACCTCCACAGGATCCTTGCCCTGGCGCAAGGTTTCCAACTTCCGCTCTGCGGTAGAGGAAATGTCTGGATCATCATAGATTATGGCCATGGACTTAAAAAACTCCTCAACTGACCTGAGTGCTTCATGCCCTGACTCTAAGTTATACGCCCAGGTTTGAGCATCTCCTGAGAGTAAGGTTTTAATAAAGACAATTCTCTGTGCCTCTGTTCCTGACAGGTTAGGCCTCAGTTCAAAATATGACATCACACGATTCTTAAAATTCTGAAAGTCAGATCTATGGGCAGAAAACTTTTCTGGTACAGACATTCTCAAGTCTGTAACCGGAGGAGATCGCACTGAATTTACAGTCGTCTGAAGGACTTGTAGTGACCCAGATATAGCAGAGATCTGGGCCTGCTGGCCATCCATCACTCTGATGAGATTTTCCACCGAGGTGGTGAGTGTGTCAAGACGACTGCTAAGTGCGTCCATATTGGTTTGGTCTGGCGTTCTGTAACGATTGGTGTCAGCACGCAGAGAGAATCTGATTATTGGTGATCTGCAGTATCACCAAGAATACAGATATATACCTGATTATTGATTATCTGCAGAATCACCGATAATACAGATATATTGCTAACCTCTGGACACCTGAAGTGTGTGAGTGTTTGGTGTAACAGTAGAAATTGGACCACCGGGGTAGCAGGTGGTCCAATATGTAGAGACAGACTCTACTGCAGTCAAGGACTCCAGGAGAAGGAGACCCTGACTGGTTTAGCAGCAGTGCCCCCTCTGAGAAGCAGAGGGCCCTGCAGGGAGGCTGAACACCCAAGGGGTGGGTGACAGCCAGAAAGGTCGGGCAGGCCGGGTCGGCAACACACTGACAGATAAAGTACACAAACGGTAAGCTGATTCGGTATCCAAGGCAAGCAGGGTTTGGCAACGGAATATCAGAAGTGCAAGGTACCGAATCAGAGATCAGAGGAGTGGTCAGGAAAGCAATACGTCATAACAGATATCAAACAATGCCTAGTCTGGGTGTGAGGTCCGTGGTCTCTACACTCTGGAACTAGTCTGATGTATAACAGGATGATAACACAAGTTCCCTAGTCTGGGGTGTGAGGTCCGTGGTCTCTACACCCTGGAACTGGTCTAAGGAATAACACAGATGATACACAGTATTCCTAGTCTGGGGTGTAAGGTCCATGGTCTCTACACCCTGGAACTGGTCTAATGAATAACACAGATGATACTCAGTATTCCTAGTCTGGGGTGTGAGGTCCGTGGTCTCTACACCCTGGAACTGGTCTAAGGAATAACACAGATGATACACAGTATTCCTAGTCTGGGGTGTGAGGTCCGTGGTCTCTACACCCTGGAACTGGTCTAATGAATAACACAGATGATACACAGTATTCCTAGTCTGGGGTGTGAGGTCCGTGGTCTCTACACCCTGGAACTGGTCTAAGGAATAACACAGATGATACACAGTATTCCTAGTCTGGGGTGTGAGGTCCGTGGTCTCTACACCCTGGAACTGGTCTAAGGAATAACACAGATGATACACAGTAAACTGGCTAAGTGTGGATTCCCAGGTCCTCCTGGTTCCACCACACTGAAAGATCTGACTAGGTCTGAGTGCTAACACATAGGTATTCGCAACGCCAGACAACCAGCAACTGAACAGCAAGAGATACAGTGGTGTGAAAAACTATTTGCCCCCTTCCTGAGTTCTTATGCTTTTGCATGTTTGTCACACTTAAATCTTTCTGCTCATCAAAAACCGTTAACTATTAGTCAAAGATAACATAATTGAACACAAAATGCAGTTTTAAATGATGGTTTTTATTATTTAGTGAGGAAAAAAACCTCCAAATCTACATGGCCCTGTGTGAAAAAGTGATTGCCCCCCTTGTTAAAAAATAACTTAACTGTGGTTTATCACACCTGAGTTCAATTTCTGTAGTCACCCCCAGGCCGGATTACTGCCACACCTGTTTCAATCAAGAAATCACTTAAATAGGAGCTATCTGACACAGAGAAGTAGACCAAAAGCACCTCAAAAGCTAGACATCATGCCAAGAGCCAAAGAAATTCAGGAACAAATGAGAACAAAGTACTGTAATTGAGATCTATCAGTCTGGTAAAGGTTATAAAGCCATTTCAAAAGCTTTGGGACTCCAGCGAACCACAGTGAGAGCCATTGTCCACAAATGGCAAAAACATGGAACAGTGATGAACCTTCCCAGGAGTGGCTGGCCGACCAAAATTACCCCAAGAGCGCAGAGAAAACTCATCCGAGAGGCCACAAAAGACCTCACGACAACATCTAAAGAACTGCAGGCCTCACTTGCCTCAATTAAGGTCATTGTTCATGACTCCGCCATAAGAAAGAGACTGGGCAAAAACGGTCTGCATGGCAGATATCCAAGGCGCAAACCACTTTTAAGCAAAAATAACATTAAGGCTCGTCTCAATTTTGCTAAAAAAACATCTCAATGATTGGCAAGACTTTTGGGAAAATACCTTGTGGACCGACGAGACAAAAGTTGAACTTTTTGGAAGGTGCGTGTCCCGTTACATCTGGTGTAGAAGTAACACAGCATTTCAGCAAAAGAACATCATACCAACAGTAAAATATGGTGGTGGTAGTGTGATGGTCTGGGGTTGGTTTGCTGCTTTAGGGCCTGGAAGGCTTGCTGTGATAGATGGAACCATGAATTCTACTGTCTACCAAAAAATCCTGAAGGAGAATGTCCGCCATCTGTTTGTCAACTCAAGCTGAAGCGATCTTGGGTGCTATAGCAGGACAATGACCCAAAACACACCAGCAAATCCACCTCTGAATGGCTGAAGAAAAACAAAATGAAGACTTTGGAGTGGCCTAGTCAAAGTCCTGACCTGAATCCTTATGAGATGTTGTGGCATGACCTTAAAAAGGTGGTTCATGCTAGAAAACTCTCAAATAAAGCTGAATTACAACAATTCTGCAAAGATGAGTGGGCCAAAATTCCTCCAGAGCGCTGTAAAAGACTCGTTGCAAGTTATCGCAAACGCTTGATTGCAGTTATTGCTGCTAAGGGTGGCCCAACCAGTTATTAGGTTCAGGGGGCAATTTCTTTTTCACACAGGGCCATGTAGGTTTTGAGTTATTTTTCTCACTAAATAATAAAAACCATCATTTAAAACTGCATTTTGTGTTCAATTATGTTATCTTTGACTAATAGTTAACGGTTTTTGATGAGCAGAAACATTTAAGTGTGACAAACATGCAAAAGAATAAGAAATCAGGAAGGGGGCAAATAGTTTTTTCACACCACTGTATATATAGTGGAGCGCTCTCCAGCGCCACCCAGCTCCCATCAACCAATCAACCACTGAGCTGGGATCAGCTGACCGCCTCGATCAGCTGATCCTTCTCCTATTGGAATAAAGAGCCTGTCTTGCGGCGCGCGCGCGCGTAGCTCTCCATCTGTGTGCACTACTGGGTCCAGCCAAACCAGACGCATGTTGCTGCGGGGAAACCACCGCTCTGTGCGCGGACACCGCCGTCTCACTGTCAGAAGGCACGGCGGTTTCTCCGCAATCCGTCACAATAGCCAGTGTATATAGTGAAATCCCCTTGTATATAGCCAGTGTATATAGCATGATCCCCCTGTATATAGCCAGTGTATATAGCCCTATATCCCCTGTATATAGCCAGTGTACATAGCCCGATACACTAATATATAGACAGTGTATATTATATAGTGAGATCCCCCTGTATATAGCCAGTGTATATAGCCAAACCCTATCCCGTATATAGACATTGTATATAGCCAGACCCTCCCCTGTGTATATCGCCAGTGTATATAGCCAGACCCTTTCCGTGTATATAGCCAGTGTATATAGCCAGACCCCCCCCCCCCCCATATAGCCAGTGTATATAGCCAGACCCATTCCCTATATGGCCAGTGTATATAGCCAACAACCCCGCTCCCAATATAGCCAGTGTTTATAGCCAGATTCCCCCATATAGTCAGTGTATATAGCCAGTGTATATAGCCAACTCCCCTCCATATAGCCAGTGTATGTAACAAGACCCTCCCCCATATATAGCCAGTGTATATAGCCAGAGCCCCCATATAGCCAGTGTATATAGCAAGACCCCCCCCATATAGCCAGTGTATATAGCCAGACCCCCCCATATAGTCAGAGTATATAGCCAGCGCGCCTGTTTTATCTCCCCCTGGTGCCCTCCTCTGCCCTGCCCCTGGTCTCAGTGTGCAGGGGGGTGACAACCCCTGCAACCTCAGTCACGGGCCTGGTCACCTGCTCCCCACCCCCCGCTGCTTTACCCCCTCTGCTGCCTCCTGGTCGCCTCCACCACAAAGCCGGAACCTCATGCTGGCGCGTTTCACTGCCTGGCGGCATGCCATGCTTCCCTCCACAGCGGTGACCTGCGGTGAAGGCAGTTCGAGTTGCACAGTAACAATGCAGTCATATACAGGAAGTGATCTATGTTTACTTCCTGTTTACTTCCTATATACGGCTGCACTGCTGTTAGTGTGCAACTCAAACTACCTTCACCGCAGGTCACCGCTGCAATGCGAAGTATGGCATGCTGCCGGGCAGTGGAGTACGCCAGTACGGGGATCCATGCCATGCACTGACAGCCTGCAGTACCGCTACAGGACATCAGGTGTCATCACGTAGTGGTGACGTGATGATGACTTGACGTCTGATGCAGGCAGCCTAGGAGTAGTCAAGGAAGGTGATCGAGCTGGTAATTTTCTTCTTCCATTTGGCTGCACCATCCATCACCAGCTCCCTAGCTGTTATGTCCTTCTGCCTGCGCCCCCATTCTTCTACTTGCCGGTCTGCACCCAAGGCAGTCGCCCTGCCCGCACAGCCCAAGAAACGACCCTGGAGGAGAGTTCAAATTACACTAGCTCATTACTTGCTGCGAAGGGAGAATTAGACAGGCTGTTTTCATAAACACATGCAGGGTGGGCACAGGATGGATTTATCTGTGTTCTCCTTCTCTTCTGTGCAAGAGTTTAGGTCCGATGCCGTGAAAGACATGCATAGCACACATGGGGATCGACGCAGTAAACTGGGGCAATAGGTAATATTGCTGTGCAGGCAGTGTACTGTGAGTTACACTATTGGTACGACCTGTAACCAGGACCATAGTAACACTCAAGTAACGCAAGTGTTACTATGGTAATGCATGTGTTACCGTAGCAATGCTCGCATTACTAATAGCGGATCTGGTGGTACACTGCCTGTGGTAGTACCAGTAATATTGCTGTGTGCTGTCTTCGCAAACAAAACAAGGACACAACTGAAGAGCCGGGTAAAACATGCTGAAAAGTAAATAAACCATCATAAATATGCCCCTAAAACTTTGACCTGTTTGTCTAAAACTAATCAGATTTTTCTTTTCTGCTGTCTCAGATTAGCAAATACAAACCTTCTAAATTTGGCTCCTGCCTGCCCCCAGCCTGCATAATCCACTGCAGATAATCCAGCTCTTTTCAGCATTTGCGGCTTGAAATTTAATTTTGTCCCGAAAATATACTTACAGGAAAACCAGCCCATCTGACCTACTATTGTTAAGAATGCTGTTATTATTCTGTATCAGAGTTTTTGTAATACCATTCAGGACAGCCCTTGTCTATGATCTAATTTTATTATCACATTGTACTTGCACAGAAGCCTGCCAGGAAGAAGCAATAGAAAACGATGGCATTGTTTCTGGACTGTAAACTCATAAGGGCACATTCTTGCCACACCAATCCCCCCCCCCCCCCCCCCTTCCCCCGTATTCAGTCATTTTCATACGTTTTACCAAAGCAAATTGTTCTTATTTTGACTGTGCTTATTCTTTTTATTTTTATTAGGCATGAACAATGTATGTATTATCACTACCGACATTTGTATATATTATACAGTACAGTATCACAGATGATGATGGCTCTATATATATGAAAATATTGATAATAATAGTATCATACAGTGAGATCACGCATATTTAAAAATCAACTATACCCAAAACTAAATTCTAATATCAGTCGGGTTGATAACTGAATATAAACAGTGCGGAGGCATATGCCTTTGTAACCCGTAGGAAACTGCTTGCACCAGGCTCCAGCTGAGTAGAATCCACACTGATTTAGATGAGATTATCAGATTATAAGATTTATTCGCAACCGAACAGTGGTCGCCGTAGTTGTTATCAGCCAAAACACTTCAATGTCAAAACACACCTCCCTTGCATATCAAAGGTCAATAATACACAATATCTAGTCTTCACAGCCAGTGCACCGGTAAAACCTGCGGAAGGAAACTGTTAGTTACACAGAAATTATAGTGAGCTACAATAGGTCTTCTTGTACAACAATCAACCACTTTACAGCATATATAGATCACAGTACCGATGTTGGGCGTGGGCTGGGGAAAGGGCTGGTCTACTGAGCAATTCAGTCTAATGGTGGCCATACATGGTACAATTTTTTCATACAATCTTACCATTTTTATGTAGTATAAGGGTAAATTAAGTGAATATACTGAAAGCATAATTTAGGCAGTTCCCTTATATTACATAGAAATGGTAAGATTGTATGAAAAAATTGTACCATGTATGGCCATCATAATACCTAATTTGTTCTCAGTCCCTTGCAACCAAGTCCAAGCTATATTGCTCAGCAAAACCTTGAGGGAAACTCGTGACAGTTCGCAATATGGTACTGAGTAGATGACAGTTCGTTGGTTGGTCTATTCAGGACATTCACCTTGCTCCAAGATCTTTTAGACTCTTTAGGTTGTATTTGTAGCACTCAATATACTTTACTCTTAATACTTCACCTCTGGATTGGGCTTCACAAAATAACAAACAAAATAAAATATAAATCAAATAATCAAAAAGGGTTAAAGCAAAATAAAGATAAATAAAATAAAATATAAAGTGACCGATGCACCCCTCTATACCATCAACACCACCCTCCTACAATAGAACTTTCTTTATGTGCACTTTGACTTTAAGGCTGAATAAGCACTGAACTTTGTTACATTGAAACAATTGTATTCCAACTTAGTTGACTCTGTATCTTGATCAGGTTTCACCTGGTTTCTCCTGCAGTATACTTTAATGTCACAAGATGTAATGTAACTCCTCCTCTTCCACTTAGCTTTGTAATACTGGCAGGTTCTCTTTAGATATCAGACTCTTTATAATCATGCAGAACACATCAACATATGGGGCTTGATTCACAAACCCGTGCTAACTGTTAGCATGGGCGTGCTAAACAGTTAGCACGTGAAGTGCCGCTAGCGGACTTTTTGCGCGCGTAAAGTGCCTGCGCGCGATAACCCGGACTTTTCCATGCAAAAGTCTGCGTTATCGCGCGCAAATGTCTGCGATCACGGCACTTTGCACGCGCAAAAGTCCGGCGAGCGGCTCTTCACGTGCTAACTTTAGCACACCCGTGCTAACAGTTAGCACAGGTTTGTGAATCAAGCCCATGATGTTAAACTCTCGACTTGAAACGGACTTGACAGGGATAATGTCTCTATATAACAGGACCTCATGCAAGCGGGGGCTGTGTCAGCTCAGCGGGGTATTCTAGGGAGTTTAAGAATGTCTCTCAGTGACAGTAGGGCCTGAACTTTTTATAATCAATAGCAACTTGTTTCACTTTGTATCAGCACAATGTCTCTGTGACTGTACAGCACTTTCACATAGGCAGTCTTTAGCAATACCACTCAGAGACAGGATTTGGGCCTCTGATGAGTCGCTACAGGCGACGAAACCGGTAAAGCGCACGCGGCCAGCAAATGTGGAAAGAGCACAAGGGGACATGTGAGGAGCCAGAGGGAGGCCAAATGACCAGCGCAGCTAAGCCGACCCGGTGGCCCATGATTGGGGTAGAGCCCACAAAAACTCTGTGCCTTAAACAACGGACACATTTGTAAGTTTGCATTTCATTTAAAATTAAAGTGTTTTTACAATTTTACGCTATGGGAGCTCCGGTTATATTTTTTTTAGGTGTATTGATACTGCAACAAAGTGACAACAGTGGAGGAGATTCCTTGACCGCCAGATGACCCCATAAGCGCTGGAGACCCATCTAACAGAGGGTCATTTGTATGCGGTGAGCTCCCACTGCTTGGGGTGTGGTGGAGGTGATTTTCCGCAAGAATTGGTCACTGTATCCTGGATTAGAGATGTAGCGAACGGTTCGCCGGCGAACGGTTCCAGGCGAACTTTGGTGGTTCGCGTTCACCTGGACCAGGCAAACTTTTGCGGAAGTTCGATTTCACCCCATAATGCACTATGAGGGTCAACTTTGACCCTCTGCATCACAGTCGGCAGGCACATTATAGCCATTCAGGCTACACTAAGCCCTGGAGCCCCCCCCCCTTATATAAGGCAGGCTCGCTGGCCATGACACTCACTCGTGTGCCTGCTGCAAATAGACAGACTAGGGACAGCTGCTGCAGATTTTTTCTCCTAGGGAAAGATTAGTTAGGCTCTTGGCTTGCTCCTGGCTGATTGTTATTGCTAAAATAGCACACCTCAACAGCTCTTTTGAGAGCTAATGTTTTCCTGATGTGTTTTTTTTTTGTGTGTGTTGCTTACTGACACTGACATTATACAGCCCTATCTGTTGCAGCTGGACCTTGGTAATTGTTATTACTGTGCCAGCCAGGCCCTGCCTAACTATCTATACTGGGACACCTACCTATGCCTACCTAACTACTGGGGCACCTACTTACCTATACGGGGACACCTGGAAGCAGGAGATTTGGGCGCATGAGACAAGTGGACAAAAAGGGCGCCCCATTCACTCCCATTATAAATATCGTTTAATGGGCTCCGAACAGGGAAAAAAAGGCGCCGGAGATTATTAACGTTTTAACAAACGGCGCCCGGAGATTTTTTAAGGTTTTATAACTGTGCTTGTGATGATTTAACTTTATACAATGAGCCGTGACGAATAACGTTTATAAAGATACTAAATCACTATTTCTAAAACATTTCTAAAACATTATTATCCACCCCAAAAAATTATTTACATTTTTTTATTTACATTTTTTATTTGTTAATGTTTGTAAAACATTATTATCCATAGGGGGTCTTAGGTTTAGGCACCACCAGGGGGGTCTTAGGTTTAGGCACCAACAGGGGGGTCTTAGGTTTAGGCACCACCAGGGGGGTCTTAGGTTTAGGCACCTCCAGGGGGGTCTTAGGTTTAGGCACCAACAGGGGGGTCTTAGGTTTAGGCACCAACAGGGGGGTCTTAGGTTTAGGCACCACCAGGGGGTCTAGGGGTTAGGCACCACCAGGGGGGTCTTAGGTTTAGGCACCACCAGGGGGTCTAGGGGTTAGGGATAGGTACAGGGAGGGTTTTTAACAAACGTAAATATAAGTTTCAGTTTAGAAACTGAAGATTAACGTTTTAAGAATTGCCGATCTCATACACATTATTTAATGATTTATAAATTCTTAAAACACTATTTGTAAACGAAATTCTACACAATATTTTTATAAACGATAATACTGCTTATCGTTTACACCACGCGCCTTTTTTTCCCGATGCCCTTTTTTGATTTACACGGGACACCTACCTACCTACCTATACTAGGGGACCTACCTATGCCTACCTACCTATACTGGGACTCCTACCTATGCCTAGCTAACTACTGGGACACCTACCTATGCCTACCTACCTATACTGGGTCTCCTACCAATGCCTAGCTAACTACTGAGGCATCTACCTATGCCTACCTACCTATACTGGGACTCCTACCTATGCCTAGCTAACTACTGGGACACCTACCTATGCCTACCTACCTATACTGGGTCTCCTACCTATGCCTAGCTAACTACTGAGGCACCTACCTATGCCTACCTACCTATACTGGGACTCCTACCTATGCCTAGCTAACTACTGGGGCACCTACCTATGCCTACCTACCTATACTGGGTCTCCTACCTATGCCTACCTAACTACTGAGGCACCTACCTATGCCTACCTACCTATACTGGGACTCCTACCTATGCCTAGCTAACTACTGGGGCACCTACCTATACTGGGTCTCCTACCTATGCCTAGCTAACTACTGAGGCACCTACCTAAGCCTACCTACCTATACTGGGACCCCTACCTATGCCTACCTACCTATACTGGGACTCCTACCTATGCCTAGCTAACTACTGGGACACCTACCTATGCCTACCTACCTATACTGGGTCTCCTACCTATGCCTACCTACCTATACTGGGACTCCTACCTATGCCTAGCTAACTACTGGGACACCTACCTATGCCTACCTACCTATACTGGGTCTCCTACCTATGCCTAGCTAACTACTGAGGCTCCTACCTATGCCTACCCAGCTATACTGGGACTCCTACCTATGCCTACCTACATACAAGAAGATAATAAGGTTGTTGCTTCATTGTGGACAGACCAAATTTGATCAGCTAGACAGTCACTGTTGTTCTATCATTGAGCTACCACAGCCCGGCGACCATATGGGCTGGAAAACTGCCACGGCCTGCACTCTGGCCATGTTGAACATCTGTCCAGCATGGCCGTCACTACGCAAACAGCTGTTTGCGGTGCGTTACACAGTGAGTTTGGTGTGTCAGTGTGGAGCAGTATTCTAATTACACTCCCTGATTGATGTATACACATGCAAGATGTTTGAAAGCACTTTAGGCCTGCAATTTAGCATTCAATGTGATTTCTGCCCTTAAAACGCTGCTTTGCGTCAAATCCAGATTTTTCCCCGGAACTTTGGGCATGTATCCCACTCCGCCATGCCCCCCTCCAAGTGTTAGACCGCTTGAAACATGTTTTCCATCACTTTTGTGGCCAGCATAATTTTTCCTATTTTTCAAAGTTCACCTCCCCATTGAAGTCTATTGCGGTTCGCAAACTTTTCCGCAAACCGAACCTTCCGCGAAGGTTAGCGAACCGAAAATCGGAGGTTCGCGACATCACTATCCTGGATGTCATTTAGGAAGTACTCTACATTATTTGTATTGTAGGATTGACCCACATGAAAAAGAGAGACACTTGTTTAGCAGTACCTAAGTGCGCAGCTATTGGCTGAATTTTGGGACTGGCTACTAACTGTACACACTTTATGGCTTAGATGTGGCTCTCAGGCCTATACTCATCTGACTGCGAATGTCTTTAGGTAAAGGTTAGTCCGGGTAGTGTCCGGCCCAATGCCGCTGTCCTTACTGCTCAACTGTGTCTTTCACTGCATGGGCGCCGGGTCCCCCTAGCTTCCGGGCGACTGCTACATCCTTTCTCTGCGCTGGTCTGGGCTCCCACCCTGCTCCGCTTCACTTGCTCCTGCTCAAGTCCTGTCTCCTCCACGCTCTCTCTCACTCTATTGGCTCCAACTAGTTCCCGCCGGTTACACCCTTCTAGATCCTGCCCCCGGCGCCTACGCTGTATCTCTCTGACAGGCCGTGTGGGGCTCTGGAAAGTCCCAGCAAATTCCCCTACTTTGCATACTGTGGTCGCTTAGCAAATGGTGATGCGACCTTTCTAGCGCTTACTGGCCCTTCTCATGCAACATTTTGGTTCTAGCAGCATGATTCTTAGTCTTAAAGGCTCCACACACATAGTAATGCTTAAAGAGGAACTCCAGTGAAAATAATGTAATAAAAAAAGTGCTTCATTTTTACAATAATTATGTATACATGATTTAGTCAGTGTTTGCTCATTGTAAAATCTTTCCTCTCCCAGATTCACATTCTGACTTGTATTACATGGAGACATTGTTACTGTGGGCAGATTATGGAGCTGTTTCTAGCTGGTCTGGCTTTAACAGACAGCTATTTCCTGTCTGAACATTGTTACATTGTGACAGTTTGCCCAGAGTACCGTACGGTACCAGAGCCTCTTGTGGGAGGGGTTTCAGCACAAAATCAGTCATACAGCGCCCCCTGATGGTCTGTTTGTGAAAATCATTATTTTTCTCATGTAAAAGTGGGTATCAGCTACTGATTGGGATAAAGTTCAATTCTTGGTCGGAGTTTCTCTTTAAGTAATCTGTAACCCTCTTTAGGGGGGGGGGGGAGGTACACCTTTTTCACAGACCGGATGTCATTGCCAAACTACACAGCAACATGCATCCTCTTCCCTCTGGATGCTGCTGGAGAGTGTATCAGTCAAGTATAACCACTTGACAACTAAAGTAGGAGAAACCATGTTAGACTGCATATCCCAGCATCCCTGCATTAGGGCTGGTTCACACTGGGCACTATGGTAGCGTTTTGCTGATCGCTGGTGATAAGCAAAACGCTGCTGCCAATGTATCCCTATGGATACATTCTCACTGCAGTGTTTGTGACTTGTATCATTCGCAAACGTGCTGCATGCTGCGCTTTGGGGATGATTGTGTTGTGATTCTCGTTCTATTGAATGGGAATAACAAGAGCAAATTGCGGTAAAAACGCAAAATTTTGTATGCCAAATTCGTGATCGTGAACACGATTGCAATTTGTGATGTGCGCTTCTAATGTAAACTAGCCCTTACAGTAGAAGACATGTCATGAATGATGATGCAGACGTGTTGAGCTACTGTAGGTACATGGCCTGTTTACAGAAAGCTATTAGGAAACACTAGTGTTCCTACGTTTATACAAGGAAATGGTGCACAGCAGCTGGGAAACATAGCCATACAGGCAGTGGAGTTATGAGTTTCTTCTCCTCTCCTGCCCACTGCTAGTACAGTTTCCTGGTATGACGGGGAAAAACTCAAAGCATCCAAGGCATCTTATCAGGGTACTGCTATACTAGTAGAAGTTACCTTTACCAGGGGTGTTGCTAGCCCCAAAGATCAGTGGCACATGCCCCGGATCTATTCTGGAGTGCCCCAGATGTCCCTCAGGCAAAGTAGAGCCACCACAGCACCCAACATGGCACCACTCAGTACCCGGCATGCCCTACAGAGGCACCACAGCACCCATCATGGCACTTCACAGCACCCAGCATGGCACAAGAGCACCCAGCATGGCATAACAGCACCTAGCATGCCCCACAGCGGCACCACAGCACCCAGCATGACACCATAGCACCCAGTATGGCACCACAACACACAGCAATGGGGGGTATGCTGCGTGCTATGGTGCCACTATGTGGGCATATTGGGTGCTTTGATGCCATGCTAGATGCATGCATGCTACATGGGGGCATGCAGGGAGCTGTGGTTTTTCTATGGGGGTATGCTGGGAGTTGTGGTGCTTCAATGGGAGGCCCGTGGGAGCATGGGAGGGGGTCCACTTGAAGGTCAGGGAATGCTATGGCGGATTGGCAGCAGGCCAGCCCTCTCAGCAGAAAGCCAAACCAGCCAGCACAGAAGCCAGGTAACTCTATTTATGTGATTTGCTGCATTTTTGTTTTGTATTAACAGAGAGGGGGGCTTCATCCAACATTTTGCTTGGCAGGCCTACTTAGACCGCTATTAAGTTCCTGTAAATTTTGCTCCACCCATGACCACACCCACATTTCGGTGCATGGCCACACTCATCTTTCAGCTGGAGTGTGCAGAAGTGCCCCAGATCTCTTAGGAACCTAGCAATGACCCTGACCTTTACCAGGGCTGCCATCAATGTGATTTTCCTGGCTTGTGTCCCCCCCCCCCCCCCATTGCAAGGTACAATTCTGGCACTCCCAACCAACCAAGTCCAGTGATTGATCACTTCTTGTATACCCCTGATGGCTGCATTGACTTTTGCTGGCATTGCTGATTAAACTAAATTTGTAACATTATGTTTTTATTCATTTCAGTAGCTAAAAGTAGACAGTAAGCTTTTGCGGGCAATGTTCTCTCTCCTGGTAGATGTTGTTATCACTGTCTACGCCATGTATGGTGCACAGATGTCCACATTGCAGACAGATCCAAAATGTTCAAAATGTTTAAGCCAATTTCTCCAAATGTATCAGTTAACACATTGCTAGATGATAGCAAATTAGCAATCTTTTTAACAGAATCTTCCCAAGTGCAAACACCAGTGGCTTATGACAGGAAAGTAGGAGTTATTTTTATTATAATACATTCATATAGTTCTGACGTTTTCCAGAACATTTTCCAGAGAACATTGAACCAATTACATCACTCACTGTCTCTAAACAGAACTCCTAGTGATGAATTATCAATATTTGAAGATTATTTGTGAAAGACTGGAGTAGAATAATCAAGTTTTATTTACACACAGTGATGTACAACTGATGGATTCTAATGTTTATTAAAAGTACCTGCAGGGACTTAGCTAGAAATCATTGTGTCCCACAGCAACATTTTTGTTGGGTCCTCCAAAAATAAAAATTATAAGGCAGCTCACACACACACCCCAGTCTTAGCTTCCCGATCTGTATTAGATAGCCCCAGGTAGCCTCACAGTATAGGTAGCCAGAAGTAGCGCCCTTAGTATAGGTAACCAGAAGTAGGTCCCCCCTCCCCCCCCCCGTAGGTAGCTCCCCCAGTATAGGTAACCAGAAGAATCCACCCAGTATACCAGTATGGATGCCCCCTCAGTATAGGTACCCAGAGGGGCACCCCAGTATAGATAGCAAGAAGTAGCCACCCCTCTCCCCCCTACCCTGTATAGGTAGCCAGAAGAGCCCACTAGTATAGGTAGCCAAAGTTAAACCCCAACCCCCAACCTGCAGAATATTGTTAGCGATGTGTAGGAGAGAAGTAACTATGGTAATTTCTACAGGCTCCACTAACAAGCTACCTTCTCCAGGCATGCTCTATGAATAGAGCACTCTCTCTTGTCACATATAGAGATGGTCCGAAACTCTGATTTTCGGTTCGCAAACCTCCCGCGGAAGTTCGGTTCGCGCAAACTTTCGCGAACCGCAATAGACTTCAATGGGGAGGCGAACTTTGAAAACTAGAAAAATTTATGCTGGCCAGAAAAGTGATGGAAAAGATGTTTCAAGAGGTCTAACACCTGGAAGGGGGCATGGCGGAGTGGGATACACGGCAAAAGTCCCGGGGAAAAATCCGGATTGAACGCAAAGCAGCGTTTTAAGGGCAGAAATCACATTGAATGTTAAATTGCAGGCCTAAAGTGCTTTAAAACATCTTGCATGTGTATACATCAATCAGGGAGAGTAATTAGAGTACTGCTTCACACTGACAGACCAAACTCACTGTGTAACGCACCGCAAACAGCTTGTGAGAAACAGCGGAAAAGCCGCCACATGTTCTGGCAGCAAGGCGGCTGTTTCCGCGTCTGATGCGCCGCATTTGTCCGCGTCAGCAGGCGTCTGGTTTGTCTGGAACTGGTGGTGACCATGGGCAGAGTGGCGTGGGGGCCGCCGCATGTTCTGACGGCAAAGCGGCGGATTCCGCGTTCAGTGCGGCGGGTTCCCCGCAACATCATGCGTCTGGGTTAGCTGGACCTAGTAGTGCACACAGATGAAGAGCTACGCGCGCGCGCGCGCGCCGCTAGACAGGCTCTTTATACCAATAGGAGGAAGATCAGCTGATCGGGACGGTCAGCTGATTCTTGCTCGGCAATTGATTGGTTGATGGGAGCTGGGCGGCGTTGTGGGGTGCTTTACTATATATATCTCTTGCTGTTCAGTTGCTGGTTGTCTGGTGTTGCAAATGCCTATGTGTTAGCACTCAGACCTTAGTCAGATCTTTCAGTGTGATGGAACCAGGAGGACCTGGGAATCCACACTTAGCCAGTTACTGTATATCATCTGTGTTATTCTCTAGCATAGTTCCAGGGTGTTGAGATCATGGCCCTCACACCCCAGACTAGGAATACTGTATATCATTTGTGTTATTCTCTAGCATAGTTCCAGGGTGTTGAGATCACGGCCCTCACACCCCAGGCTAGGAATACTGTATATCATCTGTGTTATTCTCTAGCATAGTTCCAGGGTGTTGAGATCACGGCCCTCACACCCCAGGCTAGGAATACTGTATATCATCTGTGTTATTCTCTAGCATAGTTCCAGGGTGTTGAGATCACGGCCCTCACACCTCAGACTAAGCCTTGTTCTGATATCTGTTATGACCTGTAGCTTTCCTGACTATTCTTCTGATCTCTGATTTGGTACTTTGCATATCTGATACTCTGTTGCTGACCTGGCCTGTCTGACCTTCTGGCTGTCACCCTCCGCAGGGTGTCCAGCCTTTCCACAGAGGTCCCCTGCTCTTCAGAGAGGACACTGCTCCTTATCAGTCAGGGACCCCCTCTCCAGGTGTCCTTGACTGCAGTAGAGTCTTCTCGACTTATTGGACCACCTGCTACCCCGGTGGTCCAAAGGTTATTGTTGCACCAAAACACTAACACTCCTAGGTGTCTAGAGGTTAGACATATTTGATTATTGGCTATTCTGCAGATCCCCAATAATCAGGTATATCTGTATTCTTGGGGATACTGCAGATCGCCAAGGATCAGATTCTCTCTCTGGTTGCTGACACCTATTGTTACACAGCTGTTTGCGTAGTGACGGCCGTGCTGGACTGGTGCGCACCATGGCATACCTCCCAACATTTACATAGTTACATAGTTATTTTGGTTGAAAAAAGACATACGTCCATTGAGTTCAACCAGTATAAAGTACAACACCAGCCTGCTCCCTCACATATCCCTGTTGATCCAGAGGAAGGCGAAAAAACCCTTACAAGGCATGGTCCAATTAGCCCCTAAAGGGAAAAATTTCTTCCCGACTCCAGATGGCAATCAGATAAAATCCCTGGATCAACATCATTAGGCATTACCTAGTAATTGTAGCCATGGATGTCTTTCAACGCAAGGAAAGCATCTAAGCCCCCTTTAAATGCAGGTATAGAGTTTGCCATAACGACTTCCTGTGGCAATGCATTCCACATCTTAATCACTCTTACTGTAAAGAACCCTTTCCTAAATAAATGGCTAAAACGTTTTTCCTCCATGCGCAGATCATGTCCTCTAGTCCTTTGAGAAGGCCTAGGGACAAATCCGCCAAGCTATTATATTGCCCTCTGATGTATTTATACATGTTAATTAGATCCCCTCTAAGGCGTCTTTTCTCTAGACTAAATAAACCCAGTTTATCTAACCTTTCTTGATAAGTGAGACCTTCCATCCCACGTATCAATTTTGTTGCTAGTCTCTGCACCTGCTCTAAAACTGCAATATCTTTTTTGTAATGTGGTGCCCAGAACTGAATTCCATATTCCAGATGTGGCCTTACTAGAGAGTTAAACAGGGGCAATATTATGTTAGCATCTCGAGTTTTTATTTCCCTTTTAATGCATCCCAAAATTTTGTTAGCTTTAGCTGCAGCTGCTTGGCATTGAGTATGATTATTTAACTTGTTGTCAATGAGTACTCCTAAGTCCTTCTCCAAGTTTGATGTCCCCAACTGTATCCCATTTATTTTGTATGGTGCTAGACCATTAGTGCGTCCAAAATGCATGACTTTACATTTGTCAACATTGAATTTCATCTGCCATGTATGTGCCCATATAGCCATCCTATCCAGATCCTGTTGCAATATGACACTATCTTCCTGAGAGTTGATGATTCTGCACAATTTTGTATCATCTGCAAAAATAGCAACATTGCTCACTACTGCATCTACTTGGTCATTAATAAATAAATTGAAGAGCACTGGACCCAGAACAGACCCCTGTGGGACCCCACTGATAACAGTCTCCCATTTTGAGTACGATCCATTGACCACAACTCTTTGTTTTCTGTCCATTAGCCAGTTCCCTATCCATGAACACAGACTCTTCCCCAGTCCTTGCATCCTCAACTTTTGCACCAGACTTTGGTGGGGAACAGTGTCAAAGGCCTTTGCAAAGTCCAAGTATATCACATCTACAGCATTCCCAATATCCATATTAGCATTCACTACCTCATAAAAGCTGAGCATGTTAGTCAAACAGGACCTGTCTTTAGTAAACCCATGTTGATGCTGAGAAATAAGATTATTTTCTACTATGAAGTCATGTATAGTATCTCTTAGTAACCCCTCAAATAGTTTGCATACAACTGATGTTAAGCTTACAGGTTTATAATTTCCTGGATCTGATTGTTTGACCTTCTTAAGGCCTCGTTCAGACTATACGCACTGCCGTGCGCATTTTGGCAGCGCGTATAGTGTGCGACACGCAAGAACGGTAGAAGGGCATAGACAGCCCTTCTACCGTTCCCATCATATGCGCTGCGTGGCAGCGCGATTGCGCTATCGCGTACTGCACGCATTTTTGGGAATCGCAGCGCAGATCCCATTCATTGTAATGAATGGGATCTGCAGCGCAGCGCATAGGGGCGCAGATGGCGTGCGATTGGACGCGTTGCGCTCCGATCGCACAGCCATCTGCACTAATTGATGTGAACGAGGCCTAAATAATAGGAAAACGTGGGCTGTACGCCAATCCACTGGGACTCTGCCAGTTGCAAAGAGTCACAAAAGATAAGATAAAGGGGTTTATCTATAACTGAACTTAATTCCCTTAGGACCCGAGGATGCATGCCATCCAGGCCAGGTGCCTTGTCTATTTTTAATTTATTTAGTCTTGCCTTCACTTCTTCCTGCGTTAAGTATTTAATATTACCGTTAGAAGATTGAGACTCTTCCGCCTCTGTAGTTTGCAACAGTGCTGTTTCTTTTGTGAAGACAGAAGCAAAGAAAGCATTTAACAACTCTGCCTTACCTTGGTCATCCACCATTGAGTTCCCACCCTCATCCTTTAGGAGTCCTATACAGTCAACCTTTCTTTTTTTAGAGTTAATGTACTTATAAAACTTTTTTGGGTTAGATTTGATATCCTTAGCGATTTGTTTTTCAGCTTCAATCTTTGCCTGCCTATTTTCTTTTTTACAATTTTTATTGCACTCCTTATAATTGCTTAGTGCAGCCTCGGTCCCCTCCTGTTTTAAGACCTTATAGGCATTCTTTTTCCTCTTCATTTTATCTTTAACCTTTCTATTCATCCATAGAGGCTTTTTTTTATTCCTAGATATTTTGTTTCCATATGGGATATACATACTACAACATTGATTGAGTATAAGTTTAAAAGCTTGCCATTTCCCTTCAGTGTCTTCCCCTTGTAGTACATTATCCCAGTTCACAAAACTTAGTGCCTGCCCAATTTGATTGAACTTTGCTTTTCTAAAATTCATAGTTTTAGTGGTCCCGCTGCCCCGTGGCCTATCAGTCACCAGATCAAACGTTATCATATTGTGATCACTATTTCCCAAATACTATTTCGACACTGGCACTTTTCTAACCTGTTGTAAGCTTGTCACCGTGCTTAAATAAAGTATTCTCTACATTTGGAGTTCCGGAATCCGCCTTCTTCATTTCATGCACTATTTCCCAAATGTTCTTGAACCTGCACATTTGCAAATGAGAAAGCGGGACACTTAGGCCACACCCCCAACCACTCACCCTGACACACCCCTAGTCAATAATACATTATATATATATATATATATATATATATATATATATATATATATTTTTTTTTTTTTATAAACCTTTACATTTAAAAAATAATTGTGGGTGGGGAGAAGGGTGAGGGTGCCCATGGGTGAGGAGGCGAAAAAATCATTGAGGCCCCAGCCGTCGGATGCGGTGTGTGGGATAATGTTGTCCCTCCCTCCGAATGTGCCCCCCAGTGTCCCCCTGTATGCAGAGTTTAAGAGCGCAGTGGAGCGGGCAGTCTTACCATTCATTCTCACGTACCGGGCATCTCTGGCTCTTCTCCGCTTCCTGCTTCCTGTGACGTCACAGGAAGTAGATGGAAGTCTGAGATGCCCGGTACGCGAGAATGAATGGTAAGACTGCCCGCTCCGCTCTTAAACTCTGCATACAGGGGGACACTGGGGGGCACATTCGGAGGGAGGGACAATATTATCCCACACACTGCATCCCACACACCGCATCCGCCGGCTGGGGCCTCGATCATTTTTTGCACATCTGCCCCCCAGCCGCCCGGGACACTGGGGGGTCATAACAGGACAGCGGGAGAGACCCCCCCAAATCGGGACAGTCCCGATGAAAACGGGACGGTTGGGGGCTATGCCATGACCAGAGTGTAGGCCGTGGCAGTTTCCAAGCCCATATGGTCGCCGTGCTGTGGTAGCTCAATGATAGAACAACATTGACTGTCCAGCTGATCAAATTTGGTCTGTCCACAATGAAGCAACGATCTTATTATCTTCGGTGTGCCACCCCCCGAGACACTCATATAGCCGGCGGTCATTGCTTCATTGTGATACGCAAGCCCTTTCACCGCGGCAAGGTAATGATCATAAGGGGGAATGGACACATGTACATGCCTTTTGTTTTGTTGTTGCAGTCGCAGTGCAGCGAGAAAAATTAGGCAGGCATGTACACACACCAGAAAAATTAATATAGCGGCCGCTGCTAGCAGCGGCCTTAAAAATTCAGGAATCCGCCTGGAGTCCTGGACCCTGTTGGTGGTGGCGGAGAAGGCAGTCAAGCGGCCTGCGGGCAGATATGCTGTGTGGGGAGCGACTTAGTCTTGGGGCAGGCAGTCACGCGGCGTGCAGGCAGAGATGCTGTGTGTGGGGACTGACTTAGTCTTCAGGCAGGCCTGAGCATGCTTTGCAGACCAGGCATCCGTGGTCAGATAGACCCTTGACCCAACGCTGTGTGCCAGAGATGTCACCACTTGCTTTTTAACATCACAGTACAGTTTAGGTATCACCTTTTTTGAGAAAAAATTGCGGCCTGCGGGCCTGGTATCTTCCACTGCGATGTGTGGCTTTGCTTTTGTGTGCTGCTTTTCCTCAGGTGGTCATCCCATTGCAGTTTGTGCTTTGTAATCATGTGACTTCGTAAGGTAGTTGTCCCTACGCAGGTCTTGGTCTTTCCACGGCTCAATTTTTTTGGTGGCAGAGAGTACAGATGGCATTGCTCTCATCTGAGGCAGACACACAAAAAAATGTCCACACCGCTGAGCCCTGGGGGGATGGCACTTTGGTGGTGGCGGCCGACTGAGTGTTTAGTGGGGTGCCAGAATCAGAGCAGGAGGAGGAAGATATGTCCCGCTTCTGTGCATAAGCTGAGAAAGATGCGTTGTTCTGTGTTAAATAGTCAACTACGTCCTGACAATATTGGGGGTTGATGGCACGTGCCTTCTTCTGAACACTGTACTTTGGTCGAGGGCCACACGAAATCACGACAGCGCGACTTCAAACAGACCTGCCAGGTGGCCTGCCTCTGCCTTTTGTTTTGTCCATATTGGAGGGGATAAAGTGAAAGGTATGCACTGACTTGACTAATACAATGTGCAGTCACACAGGTGCAGTTAACAGGTATGCACAGAGTGGTATATCACACTGCGTGCACTCACGTAGGTAGGTAGGTGCACTGAACACAACAGGTAGGTATATGCAGTGATGAAGTGGGTGCACTGAACACTCAGCTCACATAGGTAGGTGGGTGCACTGTGAACAAGAGGTAGGTAGGTACATGCAGTTCTGGGTATTACAATGTGCACCTGTCACACACACAGGTAGTCACTGAATGTGCTGGGCCTGGCAGTGACACACACACTGTATGAATTATCAAGGCTGTCTATGCAACACAAGTGTCAGTGGGACACACAGAAAAAAAAATAGATCACAAGAACAAGATTAGCTCTCAAAAGAGCTGTTGTGGGGTTCTATCTTAGCAACAAGAATCAGCAAGGAGCAAGCTAACAAGCCTACAAGAGCCTAACTAATCTTTCCCTATGAGAGTCTGCAGCAGCAGCAGCTGTCCCTTCTCTTTTTACTGCAGGCACACGAGTGAGTAAAATAGCCGGCGATGCCTGCTTTTTATAAGGGGGGGGGAGTGGCACCAGGAGGGAGTGTAGCCTGATTGGCTACAATGTTCCTGCTGACTGTGATGTAGAGGGTCAAAGTTGACCCTAATGGTGCATTATGGGGGGAACCGAACTTCCGGAACCACGGAAGTTCGCCGGGAACCGTTCGCCAGTGAACCGTTCGGGCCATCTCTAGTCACATAGCCTGCCGCAATGGAAACAGGCCCATAGAACAGGATTGCTGTGCAAATACGTGTGCTGTGTTTTCGCACCTAGTGAATACGAGCCCTAAAGCAAACCTGTGAGTTTTAAATGGAGAAATATCAGACACTTACCTCAGTAAAGGTCCTGTTTCCATTGGATGCCAAAATCCAGAAAAAATCTGGACAGCAATGCTACAGTTTTTCCAATGCTGCATGCAGTTTTCACATCCATTTTCGCGTTTGGAGGTTTTTGCAAGTTTTTGCGTTTATTAATGTCAACAGAAACGAGATATTACATTTTTTTTAAAATTGTGATTGTGCCTGCGAATTTGCATGTAAAAACAGAGTATACCAATTTGCATGTTATTTTGTATCTAAAAAATAGCATGCGAATATGCGTGCTTCTAGTGGAACTTACCTTTAAGACTGTTGCCCAGTATAAGCATAGCCTTTGTGAGTTATGCATCTTGTTTAAATGCCTTGATGAAGAGACTAGATGATCTCGAAATGTTGTCTTACAAATAGTGATGGTCAAGTAGATGCAAATAACTTTGAGTTGATTCAAATTTATGCAAATTTTTAGGCAAATGTATGCAGCTTCAAAATGAGCCGATCAAATCCTGCTGAGGTAAAATTTGATTGGTTCATTTTCAAACTGCATAAATTTGTGTTAACACTTGCATACATTTGCATCAACTCGATGTTATTTGCATCTACTTGACCATCACTACTTACAAACTCAAGAATAAACAAAGGAGGTAACAGCTATATTGTTGTTTTCCTGTAGGGCTGCTATAACCAATGGTTCTTCATTCATTTTTTTGAATCACAGATGCAAAAAGTAATGTTTTACATAGGTGTATGCACTATCTTGAAGTGACACAAATGGTATGCTCCATTTTGAACATGAGAAAGCAATCATATGCAATTACTGTAAAGCTTGGTGGTGTATTCTCCACAGTCAGCATGCAACGCATGAGCTGACGTGGAGGAGGTACACACACTTGCACAAGGAAACAGGCTATCCCTAGTATAGTGGAGGGGAGGACTGACTCCAAAAGGAGATTGTGGCGCACAGAGCCGGTGCAGATCCGACAGCCACAAACAATGCTTTCGTTATAACGTCTCAGCGCAAAGTAGCGCTGAGCGCATAAACCAGAACTGAGGAGATCAGGACAGGTAGACAGAATGAACGCTTGCTAGCTAGCGGCTACTTAGCGACAGCAAGCGTCCAAAACAAGACAGACTGGAATGAGGCAGCCAATGCGATTGCAGCGATGGCGTGCCTCACAAAGACAGGACAGGATAGTCAGGAAATAGCAGGATCAAGATAGATGAACGTAACACAGACAAATATACAATAAGTATGTATTCCTAGCGTATTACAATTACAGCTATCAATGAAACTATTTGTAACGTCTGACTAACATATGTATATATCGGCAATGAACCGATATATGACATAAGCAGGAACGCTGACTAGGACTGGAGTAATACAGGGAACAGGACTCAGAAGGATTCGCTATCTCTTCGCAGAGATGAACGCAATCCACAAACGGTAACAGAACAGGATTCAGAAGGATTCGTTATCTCTTCGCAGAGATGAACGCAATCCACAAACGGTAACAGGACAGGATTCAGAAGGATTCGTTATCTCCTCGCAGAGATGAACGAAATCCACAAACGGTAACAGAACAGGATTCAGAAGGATTCGTTATCTCTTCGCAGAGATGAACGCAATCCACAAACAGAACCAGGAGCAGGGTAACTACCTCAGCACGGGTGGTCACGGTACGCGCAACCTACCAAAACGTGCTGGAAAGCTGACTAACTGCACACAGGATATAAACAGTTCGTGTACGTATACATCAGCGACACTGATGTATCAACGTAACACAAATACAAGGAAAATAATAAACGTGCTGGTATGCATATATATATTGGCAATGAACCAATATATGATGCAAAGACCAGCAAAGTATCTTTAGAACAAGAAACACGATCGAGGGCGGAAGCGACAGCAAGACAGGCTTAAACTGAAGCTATGAAAACCCGAGGAGTCCTGCAGGAAGCAGATCTTTATACTGAGGTCATCCAATGGGAGCAGACATGCAGATTCCCACACAGGTGAATGATAATCAGTCACAAGCTGACAGCAGGGGAAGGCAGACAAAGCTATGCAGCTTGCATGGAAAGAGATCAGAACTGCCTGAGCTGCAGCACTACTACTTCCAGCAACACCTGCTGCAGCAGCGATCATTACAGTACCCCCGCCCTTAAAAGCGGATTCCAGACGCTTTTCAAAACTGAAATTCCCAACAAAACAGTCTGACTGATAATTCATGATGACCGGGACAGCCCGGCAAGACCGAATTCCAGAATCAGTCCCCACAAGACTGGACCCATCAGAACCAGAACCTACAGAACCATGCCCATCAGTACTACAAGCCCCAGTGTGACACCCATCAGAACCATGATTTCCAGAAGAAAGCCCTCCGAAACTCCCTGAGCGATACCCACCGCCTTCCAGGAACCGTTCAAAAACGCCAAAGCCTTTGCAATGCCCACCGGGACTGTCTTTACCAACACAAAACCCACTGTTGAACCAGTCCAAGGCACCAGGACAAGTTTTCTCAGAGACCTCCCAGAACACCTTGAAGCTCCAAAGAGATCCCCATAGGTCAGAATGCCCCTGAGGCTCACATGGAGAACTATCAAGAACCCCTATGGAACCTAGGGCAATTCCCGAGTCAGGGCCACAAGGACAAACATCAAGATCAGGGCTTTCAGGAACCAGAACCATCTCTGGGCATGCAGGCAGACTGGCAACATCAGAACATGTTCCCACTAAGGAAGCATCAGAGCACGCTAACACCTTAGACACACTTGGGCATTCTGGCACACAAAGAACATCTGGGCACACTGGCACAAGAGAAACCTCTGGGCATGTCAAGGAACTGTGAGCCTCAGGGTCAGCCAAGACAGGACCAAAACCAGGACTGGCCAAAAAAAAATCATCATGACTAGACTTCGCAACTACTGGACTTTTACACGAGAATGCAGGATCAGACTTAGATGTCGCTGATTCCAGCAAAGTCAGTAACAAATCAGATTCAGGGGCACTAACAAGACAGGACAAATCTTCTGATGTATGCACTGAACCAGATAGGGACTCCACAACTACCTCTGGACTGGACAGAGACTCATCTGATACACTGGATTGGAGCTCATGAGGCGCTGCAGAACAAGTCAGTATTGCAGCAGCCCCCACTGGACTAGGCAAAACTGAGGAATTCCCTGGAGAGGAAGGGGACTCTGGAACCTCTGCCATAGCGGCCAGAGAACCAGAATCTTTCAGGATACAGGGCTGGGTTTCAGGGACACTCATCAGACCGGACTGAAATTCTGAGATTTCTATTATTTTGACCAGAGAATCAGAATTATCCATGTTACAGGGCAAGACTTCTGAAACATTCAGAGGACAGGGCTGGAGTTCCTCGGCTGTTACAACACTGGAGAGGGACTCAACAACATTGGTTAAATCAGACTGTGTACAGGGCAAGGTATCTAACACACTTGCTGACGAGGACAATATTTCAATGGCTTCTGCTTTGCTGGGCAGAAATTCATCAAGTTTTATTAGAGCAGACTGTAATTCCAAAACAGCTGCTAGACAAGTGAATATTACTGCAACACCAACTGAGGTAAGCAGTGCCTCAGACTCCTCTGCCAGAGGGTTTGAAGTATCCCAAGTACTGGGTGAAGCATAAGACTCTGCGACCACAGCTTCACTGGACAGGATCACTGAACAGTCCATATTGCAGGGCAAAACCATGGAAGCACCTGCTGGACAGCAAAATGATTCTGTGACCTGAGTTTCATTGGAGAGATCTACTGCACAATTCATGGTACAGGGCAAATTTACTCGAACATTTTCTGAACAAGGTAATAATTCTACGATTTCAGGTTCACATAGCAGATGCTCTGAGCTATTCACAAAACTAGAGCGAGGTGTAGAAACAGGAAGATCAAGACACAATGTTTGCGCATCTGAATCACCATTCATTTGTAAAATTGGAAAATTCAGATGCTGGGGTTCTGAGGTTTCTAGACAGGATTGCTGGGACTCGGAAACTGATGTAGTGCATCTATTGGCATCTGCTGGATCAGACAGGAGTTGAACTTTATTAACACAGGTAATTTCTGCAGAAGTGTTTGCAGAGGCAGGCAAGATTTTTCTGGTGTCTGTTTCACTGAACAAAGAGTCATGAGTACTGGCTAGGCTGGACTCGGAAGTCAGCAGGAGCTCTGGATTCTCTGCTGAGAAATTTGCGCAGGGCAAGGTTAAGAATGTATCAGTGGCTTCTGTTTTACTGGTAAGTAACATTGAGTTATCCATGGTACAGGGTGGAATTGCAGGAACTTCAATTTCACACAAAAAGAGCTCCAAATCACCTGCTGAATCAGCCAAAGGTGCTGAAGCAGGCGGGTCAGAACGCCAAATTTGCGAATTCGGAGTCACATAAAAATCATCCAAAATCAGTTCCCACACATCAATCAATGGAGCCACAAAGTCATACCCACACACACCAGTTTTTATTAGGTTATAGGCAGACTTAATGCATGCATTCAATACTAATTCACTTTTTGCACTGTAAAACTGACAAAATGAACTTGAATCATTCTTCCATTCATTGACCAGAGCTTCCATCTCTCCTTTCTCAAATGGAGGATTCCAAGCATACTTAACAGGCAGATCATGGTTTGCAGATATGATTGTAGCAGGGACATATATTGGGTTAATTAGCAGGTGATTGGCAGATTCCTTATTCCTAAGAATCTCCAATACCTGTAGCAAGTGCTGAACTGTAGTGTATGCAAACTTTCCTTGCTTCACAAATAAGTTGATTTGTTCAATACTCTGTAATATCTCCTCATAATCATACTCAGATAATTATTTTAAACAAAAATCTTTATTTTCCCTAGCCAGGGAGGAAAGTTCATTAGTAGTTTCATAAGTCCATTTAACTCCCCTGAAAGACAATTGCATTTCATTATCTGTTAATGGCAGAATCTCATTATAGGTCTCAGTCGCTAAGGATAACGACTCTGCAGATCGGACACGTTTCTTAGAACGTTTGCGCTTTGCCTTAGACCCTGCTGTTTTTGGTGATTTATTCAAGGCTGCAGGAAAATTATCAGTAACACTTTCTGCTTGCTGAACATTTTTGCAAGCAATTGAAGGAGAAGCTGATTGGCCTGCTGCCAGGAGTTCATTAAGAGGAAAAGGCAATGGATCTATGCGCAACTATGCGCAGTTATGGATCACAAACGCTAGAAATTCCAGCGTTCTCTCTTTCAAATCGGAATGATTGAGAACGTCAAATGCCCACTGGAATAATTCCCCTTTAAACAAAATATAACTTAGTTGGAGTGCCCAGGTTGAAACAGGAGTCGCTTGGAGATCGGGATTGGCCAGGAACCTGGCACATTCAGAGAAAAACTCATTTTCTGTTTCAGAGTTATACAGACTAACCAGCAAGCTCATGGTGACCCAGAACTCATTGGAGTGTGTAAGGGACTACAATGGTCCTAAAAGCCCCCTTACTAAGATGTTAAGAAAAACAAAAAATTGCTTTCCTAAAACAGAAAGAATTTGCGATAATTCAGGTTGGAGTGAGCTCGAGATGTCTCCCAGAGCACCACTGCTGAATATATGCAAATTAACCATTGTACCCTTAGAAGCTAAACACACCTCCAGAACCGCTGGAATGCAATGATGTGTCAGCTTGTTAAATTGTACAGAGCCATAATAATCCAACATGCATACAGACTGTTTCGGATTGTTTGATCCTCATCAGTGCATGGCATGGATTAATTTGGCTCTATGGAGTAGGGCTTGTAAACCGAGAGGTACAGACTAACCAGCAAGCTCATGGTGACCCAGAACTCATTGGAGTGTGTAAGGGACTACAATGGTCCTAAAAGCCCCCTTACTAAGATGTTAAGAAAAACAAAAAATTGCTTTCCTAAAACAGAAAGAATTTGCGATAATTCAGGTTGGAGTGAGCTCGAGATGTCTCCCAGAGCACTAGTGTTGTCCGGATCATGAACGATTCGGATCTTTGATCCGAATCTATTTTATGAGTCGATCATCCGAATCATCAAAATGAACGATTCGGATCGCAAAAGGGGCGGGGCCAGGAGCGACACGCCCCCTCTCAGCGGGCAGCGGGCTCCTGGAAGCAGAGCAGAGATAGATCGCTCTGTTGGAGGGGAGGCAGCCTTGCAGGGAGACAGGTAGATGAGAGAGAGGGGACATGGGTGCCACTGCCAGATATGTGTAGAGCACACATACTGGCTATAACATTCTGCCCATTACAGGCTGTCTGTTCCGTAGTTGTGCACAGTGAACACATGGGAAGCTTTTGGCTCAGCACAGCTCAGTAACTTTGCAGACAGTGTGATTGAAAGGCAATATAATCCTCCTGCACTCGGCACTAAACAGCTGCACTTATCTTCTGGGAATGCTTTCCTTCACTGTGCGACGTTTGCTTTCAAAGTGTACAGATGAACATATAGGTGAAATATATGTAAAGCATATGACTTCAGCATGTGGGTATTACGTGCAAACATTTCTGCTCTCTGCTCGTCCCTCCTCCCTTCTCTGACCACTCCCTGCCCTCTGTCCATCTTCTCCCCTTCTCTGTGTGTCCACTCCCTCCCCTTCTCCTGTCCACAGACCTGTCCTGCTGTTCATTTCACCCCCGAATGCTTCCGGTAGTAAAATGATCCGAGATTCGGATCAAAGATCCGGATCTCTTCAATGATCCGATTCGAATCATCCGGATCATTGAAAAGATCCGAACTTCCCATCTCTACAGAGCACCACTGCTGAATTTATGCAAATTAACCATTGTACCCTTAGAAGCTAAACACACCTCCAGAACCGCTGGAATGCAATGATGTGTCAGCTTGTTAAATTGTACAGAGCCATAATAATCCAACATGCATACAGACTGTTTCGGATTGTTTGATCCTCATCAGTGCATGGCATGGATTAATTTGGCTCTATGGAGTAGGGCTTGTAAACCGAGAGGTACAGACTAACCAGCAAGCTCATGGTGACCCAGAACTCATTGGAGTGTGTAAGGGACTACAATGGTCCTAAAAGCCCCCTTACTAAGATGTTAAGAAAAACAAAAAATTGCTTTCCTAAAACAAGCTGACACATCATTGCATTCCAGCGGTTCTGGAGGTGTGTTTAGCTTCTAAGGGTACAATGGTTAATTTGCATATATTCAGCAGTGGTGCTCTGGGAGACATCTCGAGCTCACTCCAACCTGAATTATCGCAAATTCTTTCTGTTTTAGGAAAGCAATTTTTTGTGTTTCAGAGTTAAGTTCTTCAAATTTCTTAAAGGAACAGGAACCATAATTAACAGTGTCATACTTTCTGGGAATCCCCCCCACAATGGGGATTGGTAATGGGGTTTTCATAATGTAAGGCTTGGTGGTGTATTCTCCACAGTCAGCATGCAACGCATGAGCTGACGTGGAGGAGCACCGGCGTACCTACCGGGGATGCGACCCCCTCAGCCGCAGGGGGGCCCGGGGCTGCTCTGGGGCCCGCTCACTGTGCGTGGGGGGAGCGCTGCTCTGGACCCCCCCAGCAAGGTGCTCAACTGGCCGCAGCGTCTAATAGACGCTGCGCCAGTTCATTCCCCGCAGCCCCGCTCCAGCAGCCTGCATAGTCTTCGGCAGGCAAAGCAGGGCTACGGCAAGATGGCCGCCGAAGCCCTGTACTGGAGACTTTTTGTGTCTCTAGTACAGGGCTTCGGCAGCCATCTTGCCGTAGCCCTGCACTCTGCCTGTCAGCGCGGGAGATGTGCTGCAGGAGGACTCGGGGAGCTGCGAGCCAGATGCCGGGAGAGGAGAAGACTTCTGTCAGGTAAGTGAATTGTTTTTTTTTTAACAGGTGCATTATTTTTTCTAGTGTCTGCTGCCTACATTGTGATTTTCAGGTGACTGCTGCCCACATTGTGATTTTCAGGTTTCTGCTGCACACGTTATGATTTTCAGGTGTCTGCTGCCCACATTGTGATTTTCAGGTGTCTGCTGCCCACATTACGATTTTCAGGTGTCTGCTGCCCACATTACGATTTTCAGGTGTCTGCTGCCCACATTACGATTTTCAGGTGTCTGCTGCCCACATTACGATTTTTAGGTGTCTGCTGCCCACATTACGATTTTCAGGTGTCTGCTGCCCACATTACGATTTTCTGGTCACTGCTGCCCACATTACGATTTTCTGGTGTCTGCTGCCCACATTACGATTTTCTGGTGTCTGCTGCCCACATTACGATTTTCTGGTGACTGCTGCCTAAATTGTGATTTTCAGGTGTCTGCTGCACACATTATGATTTTCTGGTGTCTGCTGCCCACATTGCGATTTTCTGGTAACTGCTGCCCACATTACGATTTTCATGTGACTGCTGCCCTTATTATGATTTTCTGGTCACTGCTGCCCACATTACGATTTTCTGGTCACTGCTGCCCACATTACGATTTTCAGGTGTCTGCTGCCCACATTGCGATTTTCAGGTGACTGCTGCACACATTATGATTTTCTGGTGACTGCTGCCTACATTGTGATTTTCAGGTGTCTGCTGCCCACATTGCGATTTTCTGGTCACTGCTGCCCACATTGCGATTTTCTGGTCACTGCTGCCCACATTGCGATTTTCAGGTGTCTGCTGCCCACATTACGATTTTCAGGTGTCTGCTGCCCACATTGCGATTTTCTGGTGACTGCTGCCCACATTATGATTTTCTGGTGTCTGCTGCCTACATTACGATTTTCTGGTGTCTTCTGCACACATTATGATTTTCAGGTGTCTGCTGCCCACATTGTGATTTTCAGGTGTCTGCTGCCCACATTACGATTTTCAGGTGTCTGCTGCCCACATTACGATTTTCAGGTGTCTGCTGCCCACATTACGATTTTCTGGTCACTGCTGCCCACATTGCGATTTTCTGGTGACTGCTGCCCACATTAGGATTTTCTGGTGTCTGTTGCCCACATTACGATTTTCTGGTCACTGCTGCCCACATTGCGATTTTCTGGTGTCTGCTGCCCACATTGCGATTTTCTGGTGTCTGCTGCCCACATTGCGATTTTCTGGTGTCTGCTGCCCACATTACGATTTTCTGGTGCCTGCTGCCTACATTGTGATTTTCAGGTGTCTGCTGCCCACATTATGATTTTCAGGTGTCTGCTACCCACATTACGATTTTTTGGTGTCTGCTGCCCACATTACGATTTTCTGGTCACTGCTGCCCACATTGCGATTTTCTGGTGACTGCTGCCCACATTAGGATTTTCTGGTGTCTGCTGCCCACATTACGATTTTCTGGTCACTGCTGCCCACATTGCGATTTTCTGGTGTCTGCTGCCCACATTGCGATTTTCAGGTGTCTGCTGCCCACATTATGATTTTCAGGTGTCTGCTGCCCACATTACGATTTTCAGGTGTCTGCTGCCCACATTACAATTTTCAGGTGTCTGCTGCCCACATTACGATTTTCAGGTGTCTGCTGCCCACATTGCTATTTTCAGGTGTCTGCTGCCCACATTACGATTTTCAGGTATCTGCTGCCCACATTGCGATTTTCAGGTGTCTGCTGCCCACATTACGATTTTCTGGTATATGCTGCCCACATTAGGATTTTCTGGTGACTGCTGCCTACATTGCGATTTTCTGGTGACTGCTGCCCACATTGCGATTTTCTGGTGACTGCTGCCCACATTGCGATTTTCTGGTGACTGCTGCCCACATAAGGATTTTCTGGTGACTGCTGCCCACATTACGATTTTCTGGTGTGTCCTGCCCACATTACGATATTCTGGTGACTGCTGCCCACATTAGGATTTTCTGGTGACTGCTGCCCACATAAGGATTTTCTGGTGACTGCTGCCCACATTACGATTTTCTGGTGTGTCCTGCCCACATTACGATATTCTGGTGACTGCTGCCCACATTAGGATTTTCTGGTGACTGATGCCCACATTGCGATTTTCTGGTGACTGCTGCCCACATGGCGATTTTCTGGTGACTGCTGCCCACATTGCGATTTTCTGGTGAACTCTGCCCACATTACGATTTTCTGGCCCACATTACGACTTTCTGGTGAACACTGCCCACGTTACGATTGTCTGGTGAATGCTGTCCACGTTACGATTTTCTGGTGAACGCTGCCCACATTACGATTTTCTGGCCCACATTACGATTTTCTGGTGAACACTGCCCACGTTACGATTGTCTGGTGAATGCTGTCCATATTACAATTTTCTGGTGAACGCTGCCCACATTACGATTTTTTGGTGAACTCTGCCCACATTACGATTTTCTGTCCCACATTACGATATTCTGGTGAACGCTGCCCACATTACGATTGTCTGGTGAATGCTGTCCACGTTACAATTTTCTGGTGACTGCTGCTCACGTTACAATTTTCTGGTGACTGGTGCCCACATTACGATTTTCTGGTGAACTCTGCCCACATTACGATTTTCTGGTGAACTCTGCCCACATTATGATTTTCTAAAGGCCCACATTACGATTTTCTGGTGAACTCTGCCCACATTACGATTTTCTGGCCCACATTACGATTGTCTGGTAAAATGCTGCCCACTTTACAATTAATTTACAGTGAAACACTGCTCCATTACGATTATTTGGCACCTATGGGGGGGGGGGGGGGGCCCATCCAAATATTCGCAGGGGGGCCCAGTGATTTCTAGTTACGCCCCTGTGGAGGAGGTACACACACTTGCACAAGGAAACAGGCTATCCCTAGTATAGTGGAGGGGAGGACTGACTCCAAAAGGAGATTGTGGCGCACAGAGCCGGTGCAGATCCGACAGCCACAAACAATGCTTTCGTTATAACGTCTCAGCGCAAAGTAGCGCTGAGCGCATAAACCAGAACTGAGGAGATCAGGACAGGTAGACAGAATGAACGCTTGCTAGCTAGCGGCTACTTAGCGACAGCAAGCGTCCAAAACAAGACAGACTGGAATGAGGCAGCCAATGCGATTGCAGCGATGGCGTGCCTCACAAAGACAGGACAGGATAGTCAGGAAATAGCAGGATCAAGATAGATGAACGTAACACAGACAAATATACAATAAGTATGTATTCCTAGCGTATTACAATTACAGCTATCAATGAAACTATTTGTAACGTCTGACTAACATATGTATATATCGGCAATGAACCGATATATGACATAAGCAGGAACGCTGACTAGGACTGGAGTAATACAGGGAACAGGACTCAGAAGGATTCGCTATCTCTTCGCAGAGATGAACGCAATCCACAAACGGTAACAGAACAGGATTCAGAAGGATTCGTTATCTCTTCGCAGAGATGAACGCAATCCACAAACGGTAACAGGACAGGATTCAGAAGGATTCGTTATCTCCTCGCAGAGATGAACGCAATCCACAAACGGTAACAGAACAGGATTCAGAAGGATTCGTTATCTCTTCGCAGAGATGAACGCAATCCACAAACAGAACCAGGAGCAGGGTAACTACCTCAGCATGGGTGGTCACGGTACGCGCAACCTACCAAAATGTGCTGGAAAGCTGACTAACTGCACACAGGATATAAACAGTTCGTGTACGTATACATCAGCGACACTGATGTATCAACGTAACACAAATACAAGGAAAATAATAAACGTGCTGGTATGCATATATATTGGCAATGAACCAATATATGATGCAAAGACCAGCAAAGTATCTTTAGAACAAGAAACACGATCGAGGGCGGAAGCGACAGCAAGACAGGCTTAAACTGAAGCTATGAAAACCCGAGGAGTCCTGCAGGAAGCAGATCTTTATACTGAGGTCATCCAATGGGAGCAGACATGCAGATTCCCACACAGGTGAATGATAATCAGTCACAAGCTGACAGCAGGGAAAGGCAGACAAAGCTATGCAGCTTGCATGGAAAGAGATCAGAACTGCCTGAGCTGCAGCACTACTACTTCCAGCAACACCTGCTGCAGCAGCGATCATTACAATTACCTTTTGTTTTCAAAGGGTAAATACTGTACCCATATCCAGTTATGTGTAAAGGTGGCCACACACCATTATTTTTAAATATCTGTTCAATTTAAGAATTGCAATCATGTTTTCTGACTGATTGTAACATTTCAAAAATATGACCAATATACCACACACATATGTTCAATTTTTCCTCAATTATTATAAAAATGATTGGAAACTCTGAGAAAATTGCTAGGGTGTGTATATTAATAAATTGACAATCTAACACACATCATACAATCTTTAGAAAGTTTGAAGAAACATTTCCAGCATTCCGGATCAATAAAAATCGAAAAAAAATGGCAAATCCGATCAGATTTTTCAGTCGAATGAAAATAAAAAGCTTTCCATTTTTTTGGGGAGATCCGATCATATTTATCAAATTTCTGTAAAATCGAATCATTTTATTGTATCGTGTGTGGCCACCTTAAAGTGTGTACATCTGTTAGAATGCACAGATTTCTAGGATTTGTATTTAATATACCATGTTAAAGTGAACACGAGGTGAGAGTGATATGGTGGCTGCCATATTTGTTTCCTTTTAAACATTACCAGTTGCCTGGCTACTGTGCTGATCTATTTGGCTGCAGAAGTGTCTGAATCACACCAGAAACAAGCATGTAGATAATCTAGTCATATCTGAGAAAAATGTCAGAAACACCTGATCTGCTGCATGCGTGTTCAGGAGCTATGGCTAAACGTATTAAAGGCAGAAGATCAGCTGGACAGCCAGGCAACTGGTTCTGCTTAAAAAGAAATCAGTATGGCAACCTCCATATAACCAGGGCCGTTTCTTGCCCCGTTCAGCCGGTTCTGCTGAACGGGGCGCCGATGAGTGACAGATTGGGGGGCGCCAGGCCGTCCCTGTGGCCGCCGCCACTGCTCCCCCTCCCTCCCTCCTGGCGCCTCACTCAGACCTCGATCAGGCGGCGACCAATCGTGCGGGCGCTAGGACCCAGCGCCCGCACTATGCGGAAGTGACATCACTTCCGCATATAGAGCCTTTGCATCCGGCGCCCGCCGGTACTGGTCGGGTCGCCGCTGATCCTGAGGTCTGCAAGGTAAGGGGGGAGCGGGAGCGGCGGCTGGGGGCTCCCTGTCACTTACTGCTCAAACGGGCTCCCTGTCACTCACTTCCTAAAGGTACTCCCTGTCACTCACTTCCTAAAGGGGCTCCCTGTCACTCACTTCCTAAAGGTACTCCCTGTCACTCACTTCCTAAAGGGGCTCCCTGTCACTCACTTCCTAAAGGGGCTCCCTGTCACTCACTTCCTAAAGGGGCTCCCTGTCACTCACTTCCTAAAGGTACTCCCTGTCACTCACTTCCTAAAGGGGCTCCCTGTCACTCACTTCCTAAAGGTACTCCCTGTCACTCACTTCCTAAAGGGGCTCCCTGTCACTCACTTCCTAAAGGGGCTCCCTGTCACTCACTTCCTAAAGGTACTCCCTGTCACTCACTTCCTAAAGGGGCTCCCTGTCACTCACTTCCTAAAGGTACTCCCTGTCACTCACTTCCTAAAGGGGCTCCCTGTCACTCACTTCCTAAAGGGGCTCCCTGTCACTCACTTCCTAAAGGTACTCCCTGTCACTCACTTCCTAAAGGGGCTCCCTGTCACTCACTTCCTAAAGGGGCTCCCTGTCACTCACTCACTTCCTAAAGGGGCTCCCTGTCACTCACTCACTTCCTAAAGGGGCTCCCTGTCACTCACTCACTTCCTAAAGGGGCTCCCTGTCACTCACTCACTTCCTAAAGGGGCTCCCTGTCACTCACTCACTTCCTAAAGGGGCTCCCTGTCACTCACTCACTTCCTAAAGGAGCTCCCTGTCACTCACTCACTTCCTAAAGGGGCTCCCAGTCACTCACTCACTTCCTAAAGGGGCTCCCTGTCACTCACTCACTTCCTAAAGGGGCTCCCTGTCACTCACTTCCTAAAGGGGCTCCCTGTCACTCACTTCCTAAAGGGGCTCCCTGTCACTCACTGCCTAAAGGGGCTCCCTGTCACTCACTGCCTAAAGGGGCTCCCTGTCACTCACTGCCTAAAGGGGCTCCCTGTCACTCACTGCCTAAAGGGGCTCCCTGTCACTCACTGCCTAATGGGGGTCCAGGCTGGCTACATGTACTGGGGAAACTGGCTGTTTGTCATTATGTGCATTTACTGGTGAAAAGCTGTCTCTTATTATGTGCATTTACTGGTGAAAAGCAGTCTCTTATTATGTGCATTTACTGGTGAAAAGCAGTCTCTTATTATGTGCATTTACTGGTAAAAAGCAGTCTCTTATTATGTGCATTTACTGGTGAAAAGCTGTCTCTTATGTGCATTTACTGGTGAAAAGCGGTCTCTTATGTGCATTTACTGGTGAAAAGCGGTCTCTTATGTGCATTTACTGGTGAAAAGCGGTCTCTTATTATGTGCATTTACTGGTGAAACGCTGTCTCTTATGTGCATTTAGTGGGGAAATTTTGTCAGTAAAAATAATCTTTTGTCAGTAAATTTTTAGGTATTTGTCAGTAAAAAATAACGTGAAAGGTTGGCAACACTGGCAGGCTGCGCGGCGCAACGGGAAAGATACAGGCAGCCCACCTCACGCTTGGGCTTGGCGGGGGGAGGAGCCGACGACAGCGAGCGAGAGTACGGTGGCCGCAGGCAGCCATAAATACGCAGTGTGTGACTGCGTCGCACTCGCAGAGCCTCTCAACCTGAGTCAGTCCAGAGACTAGCAGACTGCCAGGCAGTCAAAGCCAGCCAGGAGCAAGCCCATGGAAGAGGGGTAGGAATGGGGTACCACATGCATGCGTAAAGAGGTGGAAGGTGTGGGTGTGATTAGGCAGGACATGGGTGTGGTTATGTGGTTGGGCGCGGTTAATTTAACCACTCCCATAGGCGCCAGAGAAAATCTTGCTGCCAGGTGCCAGGCACCCCAGGCTCACCCCTGTGTGCAGCAGCAGTGTGCGGCGGAGCCCAGCCCCAGAAGGTGGAGTCTTTTTGGCCAGTTGGACTCGGGCTCCTCGCTGCCACTGCTGCTAGTGGGTGCCTTGGCCCTTGCTGCCGCTGCCCGCTAGCACCTCCATGGTCCCCTGCCCGGACCCCCACCGTTCCTGGCCCGGCGCCTTCTTCCAGTTCCACCTGCCATGAGATGGACCTCATGGTAAGTAGGCAGTAAGGCAGGCAGTCTATGTACAGCACTGCCTCTCTCTTTCTGATGTGGCTGCTGGGGGAGGGGGGCGCTCTTTTTGCCCTGGGCTGGTGGTCAGAACCCACCATGGTGATGGTCTAACAGTGTGACTCCCTGGCTGGGGGTAGGGGGGCACTCTTTTTGCCCTGGGCTGGTGGTCAGAGTCTAACCACCAACCAGCCCAGGGCAAAAAGAGTACCCCCCTTCCCCAGCCAGGGAGTCACAGTCAGACCATGGTGGGCTCTGACCACCAGCCCAGGGCAAAAAGAGCACCCCCCCTACCACCCACAGCCAGGGAGTCAAAGTCAGACCATGGTGGTCTGACGGTCAAACCACCATGGTCTGACTGTGACTCCCTGGCTAGGGGGGGAGAGGGTCACACTTTTTTTCCCTGGACAGGTGGTCAGACCACCATACTGTGACTCCCTGGCTAGGGGGCGGAGGGGGTCACTCTTTTTTTCCCTGGGCAGGTGGTCAGACGCAGAGTAAAAAAATTAAAAATAAAATAAAAATGGTGAGTTGGTTTCAAGAAGCCTTTTGACATGATTTCACTTAGCAGCTTTGATTGGGGGGGGGGGGGGGGGGGGCAATTTTTTTGACTCTCGAACTGGGTGAAATTTAGCCTAGAAACTGCCCTGCATATAACTCTCACTTTGGGTTCACTTTAAAACTGCAAAATGGCAAAATAATTCAAAACTTGTGCCCAGTGTTAAAAATAGCCTCTGCCATGCTTTCATGCATAATATATTTGGCAAGGCTTGTTAGTCTTTGCTAAGATAAAAATTTGCATGACATCACCCTCGCAGTGCAGTTGTACAAACAATTGTTTCACAGCCTCTGGGTATCTGTATCTGTGCTAAGGTGATGTCACCACGCCCTTGTGTAAATCCTGACAGCCATTATTTATATACTGTTTATATAGCCTGAGTTATTCTGTTCCTGAATCATGTCTACAGAAATAAGGTATAAGCCAGGATAAGAACCCATTCACAGTGTTTTATACGTAGTGATCAGGGGCATAGCAATAGGGTGTGCAGAGTTAGCAACCGCATCGGGGCCCTTGGGCCAGAGGGGCCCCGAAGGGCCCTCCCTCAACTACAGTATTAGCTCTCTAATGGTCCTGTGCTCATAATAATCACTTCTATAGATACTTTGAATAGTGGTAATCATAAACAAACTGTTTCCCATCTCCTTCTTGCATCTCTGACACCGTAGTTGCCATTGGCAGGTTTTGGTGCGCCGTATTAATTGTTATGTATAGAGTGCTTGGGGGGCCTCATTGTAAAACTTGCATCAGGGCCCACAGCTCCTTAGCTACGTCATTGGTAGTGATGGTCACGTCTAGGAGAACTCATGGAGAAGTGTGTGATCAGTTTGGTCAGGTGATAGATAGGTAAGTCTCTGATTAGTCATGATGAACATCCAGTAAAGTAGGATGTGATCACAGCAAATCAGAGCTTTGCAAATCTATCTGCTGATAAAACAAAAACACATGCTCTTCCATGAGTTCTCCTGTACATGACCATACCTGTTTATGTGTGGTTTCTAGGTGCAATTTTTCCAGGATTGGACATAATACATGAATAATTCTGCACTAATGTTGTCAATGAAATTAGCATAGAATCATGAAACAAAATTAAAGGTACATTAAAGAGGAATTTAAACCCAGGATTAAACCTCATCCCAATCAGTAGCCGATACCCCCTTTCCCATGAGAAATCTTTACCTTTTCTCTAATAACGCATCAGGAACGTCTATATGGCTGATATTATGGTGTAACCCCACCCGTAGTGTCATGTCACTGCCACGACTGTGACGGTTTCCTGTCTGTGAAGCTTGTTGTTACATTGTGGGACATATATATATATATATCACATTGTTAGTGGGTGTGTTTATAGACAAGGGCAGCTTGTGTTGTCCATCTTTTTCATGCCTGCCAGTAGTAAAGATGATGGCCTGCAAGTTTAAGGTGGATCAAAGAACGTGAATGAGTAACATGGCAAGTATCAATTATTGCTTGATCTATCTTCTATTTTTTATCTTCTCTCTTAGCAATGTCTTAATATATTCTCTTCCCCACCCCTCAGCCCCTACTACTATCTTTCAATAAAGTTCTTCTTTAGATTCTAGAGGAGTAAAAAGGCGCTAAAAATGGCTCATTCAGATAGATGTCTTGGTCTTCAATTCACTAAGCATTACTGCATTGGGTAATGCTGCAGAGGCGTATCTAGAGGGGTGCAGGCATGGCTCGTTCCATGGGTGCCACAGAACCATGGGCCCCATGCCTGGCCGTGTGCCTACCTGTCACTAGGACCTCAGATCAGATTAATTGTCTTATCTGGGGAATATTGCTACTTAACTTATGCATGAAGGGCGTACTTAGCTTAGTGTTAGAAAAGAGGACATAGAGGAAATAAGAAGAGATATTTCCCAAAAAGTAACTTCAGCAATATCCCAAGACAAAAAACACAGCCATCCATAACATATGTATGTGAGAAAGGATGCTCTTTTTTAGAGGGTAAAGGGCTCTGACAAGGTGGGGGGTGGGTACAATTTCAGTATTTGCCATAGGCTCTACATTACCCAGATACGCCCCTGTAATGCTGAAAACACCTGATATTGTGGAGCATTTTGTAAAATGTCAATTTATCAAGGCTGTTACCGCATGGCAAGCAGAAATTTCCGACCAGTGAGGTAAATTACCGACTTGTTTGGTAAACACTTCAACAAATGTCAGAAAATGCCAATTCATGAAGATTAGGCATGCAGTAAAGCCCACAAACATGTGCGTTGATTACTGGCTGCTCCAAAGTGTCCAAAACTAGCTTCACTGTCCGATAAGACATGACAGGAGCAGCGAACCAATAGCAACAGCCTCTCTCTCCTGCTACTCCCTCTGATAGGCTGCGACACCTTCTCGGGAGGAACAAGTGTCTCTACCCCTCACCATACGCAGCAGAGAGCCAGCACAAAAGAGATTTCCCCCTTCCCCTACGTTTAACCCTGTTCCTGTTTGAAGATGTGGGGAAACAAGTGGGGAAATCACCTAAACATGGCATGTTTAATGTTTCTTGGAAGTTCATTTAAACTATGGAAATTAAATAAAATGTTAAGAAAGACTAATAGACAGATTCAGAGGGCACAGAGGGGGTATAACAAACAGTATAACAAACATGTACATGCAAAGGGATGTCGGGAACTATTGCAATGCCTTCACAGCTTGTAACAAAATAGAGACAACTCTACACTCTTCTGCTGTTATCGAACAGGTTTTTATGAATTGAAGCCATAGGTATCAGTAAATTACCAAACTTCTACTGCACTTGTGATAATCTTGATGAATAAGCAAAAAAGTCTAAAAAAAGTTTTATCCAACAGCCTTTGATGAAATGAAGTCTTGGTGCTTATTTTCCTGGAGTTTTTCCTATTGAGAAACTGTAATTTAGCTAGTGGGAAAAGAGAGCTGTAGCACGTTAATTATTTAGTACTGTACTCTATAGGAATATTGGTTTGATGTTATTCTGGCATTTTGTATTACATGTTTTCATTCCAGCAGTTATATCGTGGCTCCCAAGGCCCAGCGAATCCCTGCGGAATGCCAGGACTAGGCACAAGCAGAGAGACGGTGGTGGAGGATCAACACAAATGTCTGTCCTGCAGTGCAGTAACTGAGGCGCTTGGGGCCCCAGTGCAAACATCAGCCCAAGAACTCTACTGGTATGGAGCCCCAAAACCTACCAAGGACAGCTGCAGTGTCAGAGAGGTGTAATCAGAGTAAGAAAATAGCTTGTTAATGATTACCACTATTTGATGCACATATAGAGGTGATCATAATCACATAGCACCAACAAAAACCTAATAAGATGGTTGAAGGAGGGCCCCTAGTAGGCCTTTCTTGCCCAAGGGCAACCCCTGCATCCCTTATTGCCATTTGTTCAATTTAGCACTTGTACAGCATTTGTACATTAGCACACTGTTTAGCAAACATTCAGTGAGCTTACCAGGCACTGAATTTAACACCTATGCTGAGCAATGAGGGGAAGGAGTTGTTTTAGGGGAAAAAAAGATTGAGGAAGGAACCGAAAAATACAGTCTACTTCATCACTTCTGCCCGTTCAGGCAGAGACTTGTGGCACTTACTGTTAGGTCCAGATGTTTCATTGGAGTTTAGGGGGTGATCCCATTCAAGTTTATTACAAGTCAATTCTCATGAGAAACTGCATGTGGTGATTTTCAATCACACAGTAAATGTACAGCTGTACAAATGCCTTGCAAGCAAGCCTCTCTGCTCCAAAATGAATGATTCCCTTTCCTGAACTGGACCTAGCAACAATAGGAGGTCTTTTAATGTTTGGCAACCAGGCAGTCCAACTTTCTGTTTGATTGGTTGTCACTTGTGACAGAAGAATGTTTGTAGGAGTATCTGAGTATCTGACCTCTCCTAGACCTCTCATTTCTGACTCATGGGAAATTAGTGATCAGACGGTATGTAATTTCCTCTGGTAACACAGAGCACGCTTATTGTGCAACACATTTGGCGTAAGTAATGGTGAAATTCCTGTCCACAGCAACTTTACCGATCTTTAGTGCATATGGCTATTTGTGTGTGGTTGGGTGTGCGTTCTAATGCGTGTAATGCTGGATTGTGTCAATGTATTTGTAGTCCAGGATTTTGTGTGATTGTTTGTACAGTTGATTGTCCTATATAAATGTATTCATATACTGCATAATATTTCTTTTTTTTTTCAGTAGTTATTGTAAACTGATAGACAAAATAATTACAGTAATTGACAATATTCTTCATACACTGGCAGCATAGTGGTGTAGTGGTTACTGGTTAACACTCTTGGCCTTGCAGCGCTGGGTCCTTGATTTGAATCTACACTAGGACATCGTCTGCATGGAGATTGCATCTGCCTCCTCTCCCTGTGTTTGCACCCACATCTCAAAAACATACAGATAAGTTCATTGGCAGCCCTCAAACTTGGAGTTTGATGGATTTATGACTATTGTAGTAATTGGATTGTGAGCCTCTGTCAGGGATAGTTAGTGACGAGCCTATATACTAAGTAAAATGCTATGGAATATGTCATCCCTATATAAATACAAAACAAATGAAAAATAAATATTTGATTCCACAAAACTTTAAGTGAAAATAAATCGATGAGATAAACAATTGTATCTCTACTCCTACTCCTAAAAACTTTTAGATATGACATAGTTTTATGATATGTTTAAAACTTCAAAAAGTAGATTTATTGTCTTCTCTCAGCTCAATGAAACAGTCTGTCCCGTGTCTCAGAGAGCTAAAATATATGAACTATTGACCTTTTTTATTTATCCTCTGCTCTCAGAAGCCTAGTGCTCTGCCAGGAAATAGTTTTATAGCTGTAACTCCTTATAAGTGAGGGACACTATAGTCCAACTGGGTCCTGACTGGAGAGAAACTGTCAGTTGCACAGCTGAATATTAACAATTTCAAGCAGAGAATGAAAAGAAAAGGAACACAGCATATTTATTTGTACAAAATAAGAAATAAACATGGGGTACAAAACAATACAGACAATGGTGTACACAAATATAGAAAATACAGAATTGGTACAAAAGTAATATTGATGTTCCCAACGTTTTATACTGCATCAAAGTACAAATCTAGGCATTTTGATTGATAATCAGCTTTCTTCTCAAATCCGGTATGGAATGGTACAAGGTGGTTACACTATTAATATTCCATAATCAGGGGGAAATAGTGCTTTTTTACATGATCAGGGAATGAAGACATAGTATACTGCTATCTTCACACTCTGGCCTATATGTAATTCGTGTTTTCTCCTCAGTTTTCTCCTATGAGATACATTTAATCTTCTATTTAAAATAACTTTTCAGTCCTTTGCAACTGAAAAAGTATTGCAAAGTAGATGAAAAAGTCAGATAAAAAATATTTTGAGTATTTTCTTGCTTGCTTGTGGTTTAACACTTTCTGGACCAGCACCCTCTGCCCCCTTAAGGACCAGAGGGTGCTGGTCCAGCAAACCGCCGCTTCCCGACGAATCGCCGCAAGTTACCGTCGCTCCCGCCGGACACGCCGCTCTGTCCCCGCCGCAGGCTGCTCTCTCTGCCGTTGCTATGACGGCAGAGCGCTGTGCGCCGGTCAGGAGCCGCTTTCATTGGCTCCTGACCCTGTCATTCCATGTAAGCCAATGGGAACGGCTTACATGAATGACAGGGCCAGGAGCCAATGAAAACGGCTCCTGCCCGGCTCACAGTGCTCTGCCGTCATAGAGGCGGCAGGGCATCACATTGCGGCGGGGGCAGAGCGGACCGAGCGACGGGGACGGGCTGGGGCGCGCGGTCAATGGGACGTAGAGTTTACGTCCGGTCAGGACCGCGGCGCCCCCTGCCCGCCATAGATTCGTACTCGCTCGGTCCGCAGGTAGTTAAAGGGTATTTTATTGACAATTTTTAAAATATCACCTAGGAGAAAACTAAGGAAAAAAAGTTAATTGCATATGGGCCCCTGTATGTATAGTGCAGGATCACACACATATGGATTTGGGGAATGACTGCGTGTTTGTTTAAGAATACCGCTAAACAACAAATGTCAACTCTAGTCTTATTCTTATAACTATTGTTGATTTATATAGCATCATCTTCCCTGGTGCTGTATAAAGTAATTTAGCAGCATAAGAACCAAATATACTGTAAAACCATGAGGATGTCCATAGGTGCTGCAGACACAGGTATGTAAATCCTGGCAGCTGGTGCCAATGCCTCAATTTGGTCTTCAGCTCTAGACCTGTCACCAACGGCCATTGCAGCCAGCTCAGCTTTGCTTTCATGATGGCAGGATGGCAACAACGTTATGTGTCGTGCACGGCATGGCTACCATGGAGACACCAAGTTTCAAGGAACGTCCTACTTGTTGCCACCTTCGGCCTGGGTCTCTGCATCTGTCGACGCCAATGAGTATTAAGACAGCCATACATCTAGCAATGATGGGCAGATATGACTAAGAGACAAATCTCTCTCTAATCGAATCGGATTAGAGAGAGAGAGATCTGTCAGCTGCCCATACACCACAGGCCTATTCCCGATCAATTTCATGCTGAAATCGATCCGGAATCGGCCTTGTGCGCCGCATGCATCAGCCTCGACCACCACTAATGAAAAATGCCCCCCCCCCCCCCCCCCCGGTGCCCAATGCAAAGCATACTTTACATGTCTTTGGCCTCCGCTTGTTCCCCGCTGGCTTCAGGGATACCTGCTGCATACACCCGCACCCCACGTGGTTTCCTAGTAAGGGTGCGCGTGTGTGACGTCACATGGGCGCCCTTACTAGAAAACCACGTGGAGGGAGCATGTATGGACAGGGGAATGCGCCCAGAGCAGTGGAGGGACAAGCACAGGCAGCGGACAGGTAATGTGTACTTTAAACTAGGCAACGGGGGGGGGGGGGGGGGAGGAATTTTCAATTAACGGGGACATCACTGAGGGTTCTGTGGCATTCGGCGATCATCACGAAATTGCACGTCGTTCCCACCGCTTACCCGATCACGCAAGTCGGCCCTACATCTTGCAGCATGCACGATCGCAATGCGACCAATTTTGGTCTCAAAATTGGTTGCATTGTTGGTTGGGCATGAACTTTGGCGGCACCGATTTCCATTCGAATATGATAATCGAATCGGATGGTCGATCGGCCGCCAGCCTGATGTATGGCCACCTTAAGTTATTTACTGCAATTCTGCTACAACACTCCAGTCCACTCCACACCACAGACTCCTCAGTCATAATAAAGAGGAAGTCTGGGGGAAGAGCCTGGCTGTGTGATCGAGCTTATGGGAAAGGGGCCATCAGCTACTGATTGGAATGAAGTTCAATCCTTCTTAAACCTGATTTTTCAGTTCAGGTTACATTTTATCCATATTTACTGTTGTGTTATAGGAGTTACTTCTTGTTCACATGAAACCGAATACTTGTAAATACTCATTCAGGTAGGCACAGTTGCACTCGGCGTAAGAAATGCTTATTTATATTTTATAGACCTCTAATCTGTGCTCTGCAACCGACCACTGGAAAGTATTTGATACATTTTTCATTAGTAGACTTAGCAGATGAAATCTTGCGCTATCCCTTCATTTCTAATGCATTGGTTGACATTTTGGAAGCTAAGTGAACCGTGCAGTGTCATGAGATTCAGGTAGAAGTTATTTGGCAAGCAAGCCTTATCACAAATTCCAAACATCCTACACAGGAGTTTATACCCCGGGAGGGAGTCTTATTAATGGCAAAACAACTGGCCACTTCTTCAAACCCTCTTTGAAGTTCTAAATGTTCAGCAGTAAGACGTTCCCCTGCTGGTTTCCCTGCCGTCCTTCCACTGGGACACAACAACACCGGCTGCCAACACCTGGAAATAATAGAAAGGTGCATTCTTTTTTCAAACACAATTTTTACAAAGATAATATACATAGCTCCTAACTGTTAGGGCCCGTTTCCACTAGTGCGACGCGATTTCGGCCGCATTCCGACGCTTGTAAAAACGCATGCGGATGCGTTTCCGCATGAGTTTTTACCCGCGATTTCGCGTGCGATTTCGCGTGGCAGGGTGCCATGCGAAATTAACCATGACACTGCCAGGGCAAAATAACATTGAAAAGGTGCGAAATCGCACGCGAAATCGCGGGTAAAAACGCATGTAACAAACGCATGCGTTTTTACTATTAAATACATTAGCGGCGATTCGCACGGATTCCCGACGCAGGCGAATTCTGCGGGTCCCGTCGTGCAGATTTGGCCCGCTGCCAAATCGCTCCCGCACGCCGCACAGGTGGGAACAGCCCCATCCACTAACATTAGGTATGCGAATCCGCATGCAGTGCCCGCATGCGGATTCGCCCTAGTGGAAACGGGCCCTTACTCTTTTAAGCCGCATCTACACGCGTAGATGCGGCCGCGATGTTCCTTATCAATCGAGCCGCTGATGCGGCTAGATTGATAAGATCCGACAGGACGGATCTTGCTTCCGCCGATTCCCTGCTCGCTCCCCGCGAGGGGACAATGGCAGGGAATCGAGCGGAAGATAAGCGGCGCCGGCGGGGACGAGCGGGGACAAGCGGGGAATCGGGGACGCGGCGGGCACACGCGGGGACACGGAAGAGGCGATCCGGCAGCTAATCGAGGCACCGGATCGCAGCCTCATCTACGCGTGTAGATGAGGCTTTAGGTTCTGTGCGTAGATCTTTGTAAATACTGTAGGTGGTACCTTCCATTCTGCATGCATGAAAAGACGCTGCACTGTCTGAAACAGCAAGAGTTCAGATAATATACTTTCAATTATTAAGAGATAATGGTTCCCACACACAGTAAATGAAAATCAAATGATATCTCCCCAAACAAGCAATCTTTCGAGCATTTGTAGGTGTGTGTAAGCCCCATCTACACAATACACTTCTATTTACGATCCAATTAAATTAGACATGTCCAATCATGATCCGATTCGATTCAATTCGATTTGTCATTGTTTTGCAATGGCAAATCGAATTGAATCCCGATCGGACATGTCGGATTTAATCGGATCGCAAGTAGAATCGTAATCGAATCGCACAAAGAATCGTATCGTGTAGATTGGGCTTAGAGCCTCATACAAATGGAGAAAATTCTATCACCCGGCAGGTATCAAAGCATTTAAAGCTTAATGAAATAGATTCAAATTTCGGTTTGAGCCCATCAATCTGATCAGATTGGTTAGGAGATTTGTGTCCATTAGTGGTCCCAAATGATCATTTATGATCGTTCATATGAAGAATTGTTTGCAATCGATCGTTCAGCAAATTGTATCATTAGTGGCCACCTAAAGACAGAAAGTTAGTGGGGGACATTTATCAAGAGGTAGGTTTTTAGAAATCCATGCAGAGCTGTCTCAGGCATCTTAAGAAATAACTAGAAGATAGTGCAGTTTCCTTCTAAAACTGTTGTAAAATAGGAGGAGTTAGGAAGGTCTCTCCCACAGTGAAGTGTGTGAGGGAAATTGCTGTTGCTGTGGTAACCAATACATCTGCTGTATTGCACCAATGCCCAGAACTAGAAGGGTTAAGCACAGAACAGCTTCACAGGACACCTGGCAGCAGGGGGAGGAGCACTTCACAAGTCGTGTCTAGCCTGCACTGCTGCATCTGTAGAGCTGCTATTAAGCACTTCTTAATCTGCTACAGTTTGGGGATGGATTTGCACTTTTCTTAAGTGTAGTGCAGCTCTTGAAATCCACACTAAACTGCCACTATTAAGTAGAATTTAAGAATCTTCGTATCATCATGCAGAACAGTTCCCTTGCTGGTTAGATGTGTTTAAGAAGAAAAAACTGTTGGTAATGCTTTGATAAATCTGGCCCTGTGTCCCTGATACAGACTGTGAATTATACTGGATTTCTGCTTTAACTGATCATGATCACTGAAGACATCTGGAAATGTATGAAAAAGGTTCACTTTGCTTATGAATTACTTTTTAGTCTACCTAACTGGAGATGTGGAAGAGATGAATGCGTTTGCAGAAGTATTTTCGTAAAGATGGCAGTGCTGATGCTGTTAAGATTTAAAGTGAACGTATAGTCATCCTCAGTTTTATTAATTCAGTTTGGTTTGGACTGAACCAAGTAACAGTTATTCAATGAAGATTTGTGAGGATTTGCAAACTATCCCATAATGCAGGGGGTGGCAAGTATCTTAGTAATCACCTAATAAAAGAGCAGACTTGATCTATTAGCTATTTCATTTTGTTGTAGTAGTCAGATCAATGATGCTGAAATGTTAATTAGCTAGATGTTATCAGGCGAATAGAGCTGTTATCTAATGCTGTAAAGTGTTTACAAAATACAGTAATTTAAGGATATTAGAATTTAGTTGAGGCAAGATCTTTGTGAGGTAGAGGATATAGTGTAAAGATAGCCATACACTAGTCGATTTGCCATCAGATTCGACCAACAGATAGATCCCTCTCTGATCGAATCTGATCAGAGAGGGATCGTATGGCTACCTTTACTGCAAACAGATTGTGAACCGATTTCAGCCTGAAACCATTCACAATCTGTGGTGGTGGTGGTGCTGCTCCGTCTCCGCTCTGGTCTGGTCTCCAGGTCCGGCATGCTTTACTTCTTCCTGCCCGGCCCCAGCGCCCTCTACTGTTTAAACTTCCTGCCGGGCAGGAGGAAGTGAAGCATGCCGGACCCGGAGACCAGACCAGAGCGGAGACGGAGCAGCGGTGACCAGGGGCAGTCGCGCCGGCGGAGCAGGTAATGTATGCGGGCTCTATTGCGTCGGTCGTCGGGCACTCGAACGCCGCTAGCGACGTGCTCCCTACCCGCGGGCGATCGACGGTAATTTTCCGCACGGAGCAATCGACGGGAATCGAACGAAATGGATCGAAATTCGGCGTGTAGCGGGAACGATGTGACAGCAGATTCGATCCCAGTGATCGAATCTGCTGTCGATCTGGCGGGAATCGGCCTAGTGTATGGCCAGCTTTAGCAATATAGTGTTACCTCCCAACTTTTGAGATAAGAAAGAGGGACACTTAAGCTCTGCCTCTGCCATGCCCCTAATCACACCCCATGTACACCCCTAGTCAGCATACTATAAATACAGTATCTCATAAGAAAAAATATGTTGTTTTGCAATTGAAACCACACTGGTCCTTTGTATCCTGGTTCATTTTCCTTCATATTAACATTTGAAAATAAGAACTATATTAATTTAAAGCATGGGAATAAAGTTTAGAGTCAATTAAACACATTTTTTTCAGTAGATAAATTACATATATTTACATAGATCCGTACATCAGCCCTGAAAGAGGGACAAATGAGGGAGAAAGAAGGATACAGGGACAGGGCTCCCAAAGAGGGACTGTCCCTCCAAAAGAGGGACAGTTGGTAGCCTGTGTTTTAAAACCTCAAACACTCATCATTTGTCATTGCTTTGTGCTGTTGGTGGGGCTTATATTATTAGGTTTATAACTGCATATATACCAAACACACAGACAGGGCCGGCGCTACCATAGAGGCAAAGGAGGCAGCTGCCCCAGGGCCCAGAGCTTGTAGGGGCCCCCAGTGGCTACAAGAGGAAACATTTTTTTTTAAAGTTTCAAAGGAAAAAAAATACACATTTAAAAACCAGCCAACTTTAATGGTTAATAGCAAATCCACCTTAACTTCTAGAAACTCTAAAATTGCAGGATATGTTAAGGAGATCATTGGGAATAAGAGGAAAAAACAAATTTTTCAAAAAGACCTTATAGTTTTTGAGAAAGTCGATTTTAAAGTTTCGAAGGAAAAAAGTATACTTTTAAATGCGGTAAATGTCACTTTTAGTACCTAACGGTAGTTTAATTTTACATGTATCAAAAGAAAGAGCAATACATTTCCTGACGAGGTTTCCAGGGGTCCATACGCAGCTGCAGCGCTTTGGCCAGGGATCGCTATACAGCCGCAATATGGCTGTATGAAGATCCCTGGCATTTTTTTCCTATTTTCCCAATTTTTTTTTTATGTTTAGAGTGTGGGAATTTTTTTTTTAAATTATGTGGGGTCCCCCCTCCTGAAACTTTTTAACCCCTTGTCCCCCATGCAGGCTGGGGTAGCCAGAATGTGGAGCTCCGACCGATTGGGGCTTCAAACCCTGACTATACCAGCTGCAAAAAAGGTCCCTTAATGCCAATTTTTGCTCCAGGGTATCTGTTGGGGGGGGGGGGGGGGGGGGGGGGCTCAGGTTTATTTTGCCCTGGGGCCCCATTGTTGCTTAAACCGGCCCTGCACACAGAAGTGATGGTTCATTCCCACTCAGCACTTTGCCATTTAAATTGGTCTGCAGACAGCCCAGCCTGTCAGCCAATAAAAAGTGCAAATACTTGCACCAGTGTCAGCATTACCAAATCTAGCAAGAGGTGAGATGGGCGGCCATAGACAGGAGAGAGAGAGAGCTCAGCCACAGACAATCATAGATTATGTGACCAGCAGGGGGCACCACGTGCAGGTATCCCTCTCCAAGCCCCCTCCCTACCACTGACCCCTCACCGCGGCTCTGGCTCCCCCCGCTCAGACAGTCACAGCCACTTCATCTGGTGCCGCCCCTCCACTTCCTGCCGCCTGAGGAACCCGCCTCACCCCGCCTCATGGGCGGGCCGGCCCTGACTGACCTGTACACTTGGAGTTGCAGCAGCAAAAGTAAGATTGAAAATCACAAAACACTGAGGGACATGAGAGGCGGGGGCTCCAGGCTCTTTCACCTCCTGAAACCCCCACTCCACATGCAACAGCAAAGAGCAGCACAGGTGGACCCCAGTGCCACCACGAAAATCACCCAAAACTGCTACATAAGCCAAATGCTAAACACACCGAAGTGATTGCTCACTCCCACACAGCACTTTGCCATTTAAATTGGACAGCAGACAACCTTGTCAGCCACTAAAAAGTGCAAATACTTGCACCTGTGTCAGTACCAAAGCTAGCAAGAGCTGAGATGGACGGCCATAGACAGGAGAGAGAGCTCAGCCGCACACAATCGTAGATTATGTGACCAGCAGGGGGCACCATGTGCAGGTATCCCTCTCCAAGCCCTCCTCACTACCACTGCCTTGCACATTGCATATATACAGTACATAGCACTGAGCTGCACTGAGCCTGTGTGTGGACTACTGTGACTGGAGAAGCTTAATCAGTTGGGTTCTGCCTTTGCCACTAGGTGTCCTCGGACAGCAGGGGCTGCATGGGTAGCTGGGTGGCACCTGCCACTAGCGATCCGCCTAAGCCACTAGGGCTGACCCTGCCCATCTTTTCTTAAGTCAATAGTTTTGTGAAGAGATTATCTTTGGTTTCTATGTGTTCTATTTGTACCAGCATAGGTGAGACTTATTTGCAGTTGGTCTCAGTCTACTTCTATACACTAAAGCTTAGCTGCTTCCACGGGTTCTTTTTTTTTTTTTTTTACATTTTCAAACGTGAACTTGACCTGGAATTCTCTTTCTGACTTGTGCGTGATTTTATCTTAGTTTCTGCATTCAGTCTCTGATGAAACCCAGCCAGCGCTGGCCTAAAAGCCATGACAAGCCTATGTATATTCATCATCATCTCCGTGAGATAAGACTTCAGAAATGTACCCCCTGTGTGTGTGGTCTCTGGTCTGCCTATATTACTCACACCAAACCACAGCTCCTCAGCTTAATCTTTCTGACATAAGATTCCCATCTTCTCAAGAGAGGCTGTCAGTACATATTCTGCAATTAGTGCATTGGCTAAATACAAGTTTTTGATCTACTACATCTTACAATAAACAACAAAAAGGTACTTTTCCCCCCTTAATACAGTAAGTATGGCTTTGTAGTGACTTCCCCAGCAACCTGCGTACGTAATTGTCTGCATCATTCCATGGGGTCATTTTGCACATGACAGAAAGAAAAGTCTATTATCCCTCAGCATCTCAAAGCTGCGTCTCCATGGAAACATGAGAACCTCTCTGTGCCTCAGACATCCGATTCAGGAAGTCTTTTGTCCATGTGAGATGGGCATAGTCAGCTTTCTTCACTAGAAAATGTCACATCAATACAGAGACCCCTGGGCACTGTATTCTCGCAGAGCCAATAATGTTCTGTCCTTGTTTAGTAACTCAGACTCCTATGTTTCTCTGTTAATTGAATGGGAAATCCTTTTTTTTACATTCGTTTTTTTTGTTTTGTTAGTAATCCCAAGAACTCACTTGCAGTTTCCATGCTGTAAAGTAGTCAGTTTTAAAGCCCACCATTCACTCACGG